>NC_135958.1:20544586-20642086 GCF_053455715.1 Rhinoraja longicauda | reverse complement strand
GCTGTTTTATGGGATTGACAAGGTAAACACTCGGGGATGCTGATAGTCATGGATGAATTTTGGAGCCGCAGCAGCCTCGGGAAACGGAAGTGTGTGTGTGTGGGGGAGGGGGGGGGGTTAGGGGGGGGGGTTAAAGGGGGGGCGGGAAGGGAGGGGGATTCGCCTATCTGACATTGAGAGTTTTTGGAGCGTCTTGCTCCAGAAAGCAACATGAAGTTGAAACTCTGATTATATTTGTCAGCAGCATGAGAATCGCAATATGTGCGTGGATGGCGTAGGAGATTGACAAAGAATGTTGAATCAGCCTAAAGCCCATTGAATGGTCAAACAGACTCGATTGGCTTAATGGTCATCTTTTGCTCCTGATGTGGTCTTGAATTTTGAATTCATCACTGAGGTCGACAACAGGCTAGAACTGCAAGTAGCATCTATCGTGTGTTGTCCTGCGACTATGGCCATGGGCTTGGCAAGGCGCTTCGGGGGAAACTTAAATGAAATAATTTGTGGCCTGTAGTTACATGCATTGCGTGCCAGGCAAATACGGCAGATATGCATCATGATTTTGCTCTGAAGGCAAGAGCATTTAATAGACCTTAGGCATTTTGTAGACAACAGGTGCGATTTTTTAGAAGTGAATGCAATATATCAGCTTGGCAAGATAGATTTTCATCTAGCATTCGTGTTAACGGACAAAACCCTTTGGACAGCTGCTACCTAGAGGTACTAGTAGCAATAAAACTGCTAACTATTTTTTTGCTGTATGGAAGGCAAACGCAGTATTTTAACTTTACTTATTTCATACATACCCGTTGTCCATTAGCATCGGATCTTTCCTCTTCCTTCTGCGTACCTGGTCAATCAGTAATACTAATTACTTATCTAGTTTAAAAAATTGAATCGTTGTTTGATTAATTCAAGTTACAATAAACATGAATGGCGAATAGAAAACGGGGGAATACTTTGAGGGGAGGTGAAAGAGTCCAGCGCACAAAATGGCAATAAGCTTAACGTTCGTGGTGATAGGAAATGTCACAAGATCAATAATCAACGGACAGAAAATAGAAATATAGAAAGAAAATGCACAGCAATGTGTACTCATCATGATTTCCGAAGGGGAATTATGTATGACCAACAGCAAACTTCGTGAGAATTACAGAGACAGAGCTATGGTAATGAAGAAATTATAATCTGTCTGGATTTCCAAAATAATGTCAAATAGGTTGGCGACAAAATATAAATGAAAAAAAGATTAGAGAATAGTAATTATCGACAGGTTGCAGAATTGATTCACGGCTGGCTGTGGGGAAGAAAACAGACTAAAGTGCAACTGCTCACTAAAGTGCAACTGCTCACTAAAGTGCAACTGCTAACAGAAAGCAATGGGCGCAGTTGTGCTGCTACCAGTACTGCTGATTAGGGCTAGAATCAAAACTGACTTCTGAAGTTAGGGTAACACATGGTTGGAAGAGAACTTCAGTACAGAGGGGAACAACACATTAGGGTAGAATATTAGTGGACCTAAAAATGGACGGAACGCTGAATTCATCATGCAAAGTATTACATTTTCGCAGAACCGCGCAGGAACAGGCCCCTCGGCCCACAATGGCTTTGCTGAACGTGCTGACAAGTTAAATTAAGCTATTTTGGCCGTACGTCTTCCATGTCCCTCCATCCCCTGCATATCCATGTGCCTATTCAAAAGCCTCTAAAATGTCACTAGCACATCTGCCTCCACCGACAGCCCTGAAATCGCATTCGACGCACCCATCTGTCTGTTGAAGAAGCATGTCCCGCATATCTCCTTTAAACTTTGTCCATCTCACCTTAAAGCTATGCCCTCTAATCAGTGATATTTCCATACTGGGATAAAAGTTTTGATTGTCCACCTCTGATAAATTTACATACTTCTATCACATCTCTCTGCTAGCTTCTGCATCCAAGTGAAAACACTCCAAGTTTGTGCAAACTTTTCTTTTGGCCAACACGTTTTAATCGTGGCAAACCTCCTCTGCACCAATGAGCCAAGGAGCACACCTTCATGGGGCCTCGCCAATGAGCTCACCTTCATAATCTCCTCAATATAATCAAGTTTATAAGACATGACTCGCCATGGACAAAGCCGTGATGACTGTCACTCATTAGCCGATTGTTTTTGAAATGAGAGTAAATCCTATCTCAAAGCGCCCTCCTCAATAGGTTCCTAACCGGTGACATGCAGCTCACTGATCTGTATTTCCTGGAATTTCTCCGCTTCGCTACTGAATCATGATTGGCTACCCTCCAGTCCTCTAGGACCTCGGCTGTAGCTAGAGGAAATATAAAGATCGGCTCTCAAGAGCGGGCGATAGGTTCCACCAAGCCTTGGGATTTATCCACCTTAATGCTCTTCAAAGGCCCGAACACCACCTCCTCCTTGATGCCCAGCTGCCCAATATGTAATTTATCCGGACATCGGTCTCACTGTACTCCATGTCATTTTCCGGGATGCGCGGTTCTAATTACTTGGAAGGTGCCAGTCCACGCGATATGGAGGCGTAAATGGATCTTAGAGAGAACTCGCGCCAAATGCGCTGCTCGTCAGCAACATCATAAAACACCAATGAAAGACGTTTGAAGGCAGGAGACTGAAAACGGGATACATTATGCTAAACACATTGGACCACATTCGAGGTAACCAGGAGAGTTCTGGTGTTGCCGGTTTCGAAAAATCTTGAAGAAAATTTGAACTTTTCACATCAGGAAAGTATAAATACAGATCACAACTGGAGCTATAACCTTTTGTAAAAAATGCTTAATTGGGTTAAATTATTTCTTACCTTTAATTTTCCTTGCAATACAACGCTTTGCAATGACAAGAGCCAATAGCAACGATACTAAACCGTTCACTGCGCATATAGAAATCATGACGTAATTGACGTAACCTGGAAGTTGAAAAGCATCAGACACATATGAAAATCCAAACTGCTGAATTCGGAAAATCTCACGTCCCTTGAATCTCACGCAATATGACGCAAGCCCTGAAATTTAGTAACAATTTGAACGTTTGTGCAAAGTAAACAAAAAAAACTTGACAGATGTGAATTTCCAGAAAGTGTATCTGGAGAAAATGTAAATGGTTCTGCCTGATGAACAAAGGATATTTAACTAAAATTGATGGAGTTGCGAGAAAGGCTGTCAAAAGTTACAGCGGATTTTGTGGACCAGCCCTGTGGTTATTCTTAACTATTTTCAAGTCAATAAAATTGCAGTTACTGGTCCCTAAACATCCCCCCACCAACTTTTATGGAGTCAAAGAATCATTCAGCGTGGAAAAGGGGCCTTCGGCCTAATTTTCCCATGCGGACCAACATCCCCCATCTACACTGGGTTTGGCCCTTGCCTGCGTTTGGCCCATTACCTTCCAAACTTATCCTATCCATGCACCAGTCAAAATGTATTTTAAACATTGTTATGGTAACTGACTCAACTATCTCCCCGGCAGCTCGTTCCATATAACCACCACAACTTGTGTAAAAAAAAGTTGACCCTCAGGCAAATTAAATCTTCCCTCCCTCACCATAAAACTTTGTCCTTTGGGGTTTGATTCCCATATTCTGGGCAGAAGAATCTGTACATTTACCGTATCTGTTTCTCTCATGATCCTATATACCCTGTATAAGGTCACCCTTCATCCCCCTGCAGTCCAAAGAATAAAGTGTTAGTCTGCACAATCTCTCCCTATAGCTTAGGCCCTCTAGTCCTGGCAACGAAGGCCAAGCGTTTTGACCACCTTTTCTACCTGTAACAACGCTGTCAAGGAACTATGTACCTGCACTCCCAGATCCCACTGAATCCCAACACTCCCAGGTGCACTGCTATTTATAATGTGGGTCCTGACACTGTTTGACCTTCGGAAAATGCATCACCTCGCACTTCTCTGCATTTAACTCCATTAATCATTCTTCGCCCAACCTGCCCAATAGATCAACATCCTGGTGCAATTGTTGATAACCATCTTTAGTCACTTGCCAATTTCCCAAGATTAGGTCGAGGTTTGTCCTCTCCCTTGTAAGGCCATATACGTATTGGCTAAGGATATTGGCTTGAACATATTTGACCAATTCAATGTTCCTGACACTGCGACACTCCCAGCCTCAACAGTGAATGGTATAATTGCAGATATGGGCGAAAAAATGGCAGATGCAGTTTAATCAGAGCAAATGTGTGCTGTTGCGCTACGGAGGTCGAATGCAAGTAAAAGGTGTACCGTAAATTTCAAGACTTTGGATCATGGGTCTAGGAACACAGTTCCATGAGAATGGTAACACAAATTGATAGCATGGTAAAAATGCATTTAGTATATTTGTCATCATCGGTAGCACTGAGTACAAGAGCTATGTGGTGAGGGGTAACCATGTTGCAACTTAATAAAACTTTGTTTAGGCCGCGTTTGGAGTGTTGTGTGCGGTTCTCGTCGCTCCATTACGGCAAGAATGCGGAGAATTTTGACAGGGTGCAGAACAGATTTATTAAAAACAATAGTTAAAAGACATTTGGACAGGTACATGTACAGGAAAGGTTTAGAATGATAAATGCTAAATGCAGGCAAGTGGGGCGTGTTGATGGGGCATCTGAGTCGGCCTGGGCAAGTTGGGCAGAAAGGTCTGTTTCCATGCTCCATAACTCTCCTAGAATGCCGAGTGGATTAGAGGATATTGGCCATCAAGAGAGCTTAGGCAATCGTGGATTCTTTTTTCTGGGGGGCATAGTCGGGATAGATGGTTGGAACCCTTTTCCCAGGGATAACATGTGAAATAATCGGGGGCATAAATTTAAGATCAGACATGTGTGCGGCAAGTTGTTTTTTTGCAGAGTGGCGTGTTCCTGGAAAACGTTGCCAGGAGTGGTGATGTTGGAGGCAGAATCGAATGTGGGCTTTATAAGTCTTTTGTGCAGGCATATCCATAGGCAACATGTGGAAGGAAATAGATCACTTACAGGGAGTGGATTTTTTAAAACTTGCATCATGTAGGGCAAGGACGTGACGGGACGAAGAATCCGATCCTGTGGTGTACTGTTCTATATTATATGTCAAACAAATAAAAGTTGCGTTCGGGCTTCATTTTATGGAACTATTCTTATAAGCGAGAAATCGTGGTTTTAATACTTTTCAAGAAAGATAGCTTTAAAAAAACTCGGAGTATTTGCTTTGTCCTTGTTAAAAGGAAACGTCAATATTAGAGATAATATTTAGTTGATACTTCAGATTAAATCGGAGACAGCAAACTGGCGGTCCGACTCACAGTTATATCCGCTTTAAATTTCAGGAATTTCAATATTTTTAGTGTGTTACTTTATTTCAAGGTTCAAGTTGTTGGCAAAATTCCTGAGTTGTAGGAAGTTATGTCATGTTCAGAGAATGAGGGACAACGTTTCAGCTCCATGGCCTTTCGGCAAGGAACTGATAGTAAGTAGCTCGTGTATACATCTTACACCTCTGCGGTGACTTACTTGGCCTGAGAGGCAGAATGGCATAGCGAGATATGTTGAGCGGATAAAGGATCAAGGGAAATGTTAGAATCAAACAATTATCCCGCGCGGTGGCCGAAAAATATTCGTGTGTTTGTGAGGGGAGGGCTGTTTATCTAACACAAAATAATCGTAGACGCGAGGAGATCGTTGGACAATTAGCTGACTAATGGGTCAATTGCATTTTAAAACATATGACGTAACTGTGCAGGTGTAAGTTGAAACATGCAGAGACATGCTTATGTTTTGAGGAATATGGAAGCATACTGGAAACAGGAAAACATATTACACAATTCTGGTACGTTGATAAAAGATTTAAGGCAGATCGCTGAACTTTGGAAGCAGAGGATCCAAAAAGGACGCGATGCTCTGGCAAATGCTTGAAAATGATTACTTTTTATTTAGGTCTGTGCACAGGTTATTTGCGAGAATGATAGGTGGGATCATTGTGGCCGGTTCAGTGGAGTTGGGAGAGGTTTGGAGTCTTCTGGTTTGGGCACAAATGAAGGGTAATTGATCACGGGGAATACTTTACTGGGGCAATTAAACACAATTTATTTCCGCTGAAGAAAAAGGGAAATCAGCGGTAATGCCGTATCGAGGAGATTTGTGAGAATAGCTTTCTTGAGATTCGGAGTGAAGGGCCGGACATGCTGGAGGTTGCAGCTCCCATGGAACTTGTCAAAAGACAAATTTGCGTGTACTTGATGAGAACATTTGCAGTCACATGGAAATCTAGCGGATGCGATTATAATAGACGGATCTCCAAGGTTTATAGTTTCAGGCCAGCACTAACGGTAGTTCCTATCATGCGACCTGTTGTGAAATCTCCAACATTACGTATCTTTCTATGGTAATAGAGATACACAGTCTTACCTGTGTCGGAGTTGATGACAACATACGTGGCTGCTGCAGGAACACGGAGGTTTACATGATTCACAAGGCAGGTGTAAATGGTTCCGCTAGGGACATACTGTGTCATTGGTAATCGGCTGGAAGCTTCATACAATCCATCTGCGGTGGAGTTGTTGCTATTCACTAAATCTGTTGTAGTTTTTCTACCATCTTGATACCAGATGAAGCTGATATTCTTTGGGTAAAAGGGAGATGTCACGCAGAGAATAACGAAGGATTCTGTCTTCTCGGGAATTCCAGAATAGATTTTCAGTGGAGTTGGTGGAACTAGGGAATGAAGGTTAGTGATACGTTTATAACAGTAGAAAATTAGTGTGCGGTGTGTGAATAGTTTCCGTGAGGTGGATTCGCGCGTTCATTGTGCTATTATAATAATGTAAATGGAATCTTTATATCCGACTTTAAATCAGAGATAACGTTTACTGGTGCTGTCTAGTGAAGAAAAGCCATGATGGTAAATGTAGATCTCACCCTGCTTCATGTAGAGACTCTATCCCCTACTTCCAATTCCCCCGCCTGCGCCGCATCTGCGCTCTAGATTAGGTGTTCCATTCCTGGATTTCTGAGATGTCCCCATTCATTGAGGAACAGGGGTCCCCCTCTTCCATCATAGACGATGCCCTCACTAGGGTCTCCTCGACATCCCGCAGCTCCGCTCTTGCTCACCCTCCGCCCAATCCCAACAGGGACATAGTCCCCACAGTCCTCACATTTCACCCCATCAGCCGTCGCAGACAGCAGATAACCCTCCAACATTTTCGCCACCTGCAACGGGATGCGACCACTAGCCAACACTTTAATTCCCCCTCCCATTCCCACATTGATCTTTCTGTCCTGGGCCTCCTGTATTGTCAAAGTGAGGCCCAGCGCAAATTGGAGGAACAACGCCTCATATGTCGCTTGGGCAGCTTACACCCCAGCGGTATGAATATTGACTTCTCAAATTTCAAGTAACCCTTGACTTCCCCCTCTCTCCATCCCTCCCATTCACAGTTCTCCCACTATTCGGACTGTCCTCTTTTACATTTTATCTCTGTTTGCTATGTTGTTCGTTTCTCCAGGCTAACAATGATCTATTCTACATTTCCCCTGATCGCTATCCAGTTTGTCTCTTTTTCACACCTTATACTTCATTGTCTCTGTATCTCCCTCTCCGCTCACTGTCTGAAGAAGGTCCTCGACCTGAAACGTCACCCATTACTTCTGTCCAGAGATCCTGCCAGTCCCGCTGAGTGACGCCAGTGTTTTGTGTCTATCTTCGGTTTAAACCAGCATCTGCAGATCCTTCCTACAACATGATGGTAAATGTGTTGTTTTTGCCACACTGACGTCTCGGGGAAATGCCAAACATGTAAATGTTCTGCTACCCACTATTTCCCCGAATATTTGTAAACACTGTGAATGAAAAAATTCACAACGTGTTCCGTTGCCAACGAAAGTGCCCCGGCGGGTGATGGAAGGTCCGGGATAACATGCAGGCCATTTGAAATGTTGATGGAAATTTGGTTTCCGATTCTTCGCCATTATACGTTTGCAACAGGAGCGTCCAAATTTATTCACGTGGAGGCACGGTTACAATGGAATGTCTCTAAGGTTCAATATAAAATCAAACATTCCTCTTGAACTAACGCAGGCAAAATGGTATATCATATTGGGTCACCCACTACGACAGGAGCACATGTCTTTTCCGTATTCACAACGGGCACTACAATGTATAAGAAAATAACTGCAGATGCTGGTACAAATCGATTTATTCACAAAATGCTGGAGTAACTCAGCAGGTCAGGCAGCATCTCGGGTGAGAAGGAATGGGCGACGTTTCGGGTCGAGACCCTTCTTCAGACTGATGTCGGGGGTGGGGCAAAGGAAGGATATAGGTGGAGACAGGAAGATAGAGGGAGATCTGGGAAGGAGGAGGGGAAGGGAGGGACAGAGGAGCTATCTGATGTTGGAGAAGTCGACGTTCATACCACCGGGCTGCAAACTGCCCAGGCGAAATATGAGGTGCTGCTCCTCCAATTTCCGGCGGGCCTCACTCTGGCACTGGAGGAGGCCCATGACAGAGAGGTCAGACTGGGAATGGGAGGGGGAGTTAAAGTGCTGGGCCACCGGGAGATCAGTTTTGGGCACTTTCCTTCGTACAATGTTATCTGTATTGTACTAATGTTATGCTGTACTTTGTAAATAAACTTCCAATACATAAGATATGTTTGATTAATATCGCTAAAGCGTCTTGTTTATACATATCAGCATGCAGACCATCTATGGTATGATTTACCAATTGAAATATTTATGGTATTGATCTGGCTGTAAGAATAATTCAAATCTGAAAAAAAAACATTACTTGCAGGGCAATATCACAGTCGCGAAATCACATCAATTACACGTTTAAACATACCTACCCAACACAACTAAAGTCGACCCGGTTCCGTTGCCAACGAAAGTGCCCCGACGGGTAATGGTACAATAATACACCCCTGCATCCTGTCGGCTCACATTAACTATTTTCAGGAAGCCACTGAATTTGGTATTGACGCCGGAAACCGTTCTCCCGTCAGGGTCTGGGATGAAAAAAATATTTTCACCCTGTTTCCACCAATGTGCGCTTACACGGGGCCCATCCAGAAAGAAGGGAAGAGAGCAGTAAAACGAAGCATGTTGGCCCCTCGGGACTTTCACTACTTGAGGGAGTTGAGTTACTTTGTCTGAAGTTTCACCAGACCCTAAAGGAAAGAAAAACAGGCCCGATTAGTAATATTTTAACCCAGAAGGTCAAATGGAAATAAAGACACGCATTAAAGAACCCATGAATAGATGTGGGGTTTAGTCTGTACGAAAGGTTTATGGGGATGCCATTTACCTGTGAAAATTATCCCCCAAAAAGCGAAACAGCGAAGTGCAATACTGGTCAACATTCTGCAGCAAGCCCGCGTGTGGAGCAGTGAACCGTTTCTGAAGGTTGAATTCTCAGAAGATGAAGCACATCACTCCTCCCGTGACTGTAAAGCGGCTCTTATCGATGTGGCGAGACTTTCTTTTACTGGCATTGATGTTAACAGCGGCACAATCGGCAGTGGACTACTTTAGTGAATGAAGAGAAAGCTATACACAAAACAGATATAACATGGATTAGTTCTAAAAACCTGCGGTTTGCATCGACTTGGGCTAAATTTACTCCCCGCCTCCCCAATCAAACCACTCCCTTTACAAACCGCAGCCCAAGCAGTCCCATTCCGCCATCCCAACGTCATTACGCCGGATCCACCAGACCCCTCCCATCCCTGACCACGACCCACCGCTTCCCTCCCCTCACCGCCCATTTCGGCCCTTATCGCTTCCATCCCAGTAATCCACGAGACCTTATGCTAATACAAGCTAAAATGAGGACATTTAAGCACTAATCCCAATTTTCGAAACCCCCCTGCTCTCTATGCTGAATTCAATTTGATTTTTCGCACAGGATGAAGAGAAAAATCCTCATTTTGCTCAGTTAGTATCTGCAAAAACATCAGTGCACTGTTGTGCAATGGTAGAGGGGATGTGCGTAATTTCAGCAGAAAACTCAGCGAAATCATTTCAGATAAGATGGGTGAGATCCATTGGTCTCGCGTTTAGCAAAGAAATAGATAACACATTCTTAGAGTTCCTAAAAGAGGGAATTATTCGCTATTTAACAGTTTGCTGGGGAAACTACTTGGAGTTGAACAGGAAGCAAACATAAATTACTTCATAGCTGCTCCCGAGGCATTGCTTTGTAATCCCCCCCCCCCCCCCTCCACTAAATGGTAATGAACCTGAGAATGAACCTGAGAATGGTAATGAACTAACTCGTTGGTATCACAAAATGCTGGAGTAACTCAGCGGATCAGGCAGCATCTTTGGACAGCAGGAATGGGTGACGTTTCGGATCGAGACCCTTCTTCCGGTCTCGACCGGAAACGTCACCCATTCCTCTCCAGAGATGCTGCCTGATCCGCTGAGTTACTCCAGCATTTTGTGATACCTTCGATTGGTACCAGCTTCTGCAGTTCTTTTCCAACATGACTAACTCGTTCTTCTGTTGTCGGCGTTTCTGCTTTCGCTTCCACTGAAAATCTCTCAGTGTTGCATCGGTTTGGTCAAACAGCTTTGTATTATTCAGTGACAAAATCCATAACCGACGAAGATGGCGGTGGGCGGGGAAACAGATAGCATGAGATTTGTTGCCCGGATGGTATGCTTTGGACTGACCATTGCAGGTTTTGCTAGCGGAAATAGTGTTCACCGCCGGTACACATATACCGATTAAGATGCTCGCTGGCAATGCCGAAATACGTACCAAAAATTGCTAAGCTTGGGGAAATCAAGCAAGACCCAATGCTTCATAATTTGATTTCCCCGGCAGTAATGTAGGCACGGCGTTAGTGTAGTTCAGTGGCGGGGAGTGGATACAAGCGGAGAGGGGGGGGGGGGGGGGGGGGAGTGCATAGGTTAAACTATGTAAGCGTCGATGAAGAATTCACTATTTCCAGGGGGTTAGCGGTTGGTCTCATTAATGAATTTTATTATATTTTGCAATTAGCTTTTGAGTTAACTTTGCCATTAATTTGCAGTTTCAAGTGTATTGGGTGGTAGTTAATAAACAGCCCGCGCATAGCTGTTTGATTGCTGGTAAGGTTCACCGATTAATTGCTATCAGTTTATCAGTTCACAAAAGTAATGCCATTGGTCCAAATACGGGAGGACTTAGAAAATAGCGGAATAAACTGCGTGGTTGTAATTATTTGGAATATGATAGTGGAAAGATATTTGTTTGCGAAATATACTGGCAAGGAATACCGGTTTCTAATACCCTATTATTTGAGTATGGTGAATTCTCTGTGAAGAATGGCTAATTGTATGAGTTGTGGTTATATAAAAATACTAAGTATATAAGCTTCAGGTTAAATGTATAGCTTGCGTCACAACACGCGAGGAAACAGCCAGGGAAATAATAATAATATGCCTTTATTGTCATTGTACGAACAGTACAACGAAATTAGAAGTGCTACATCTGAAACAGTGCGACAGTGCAAATCTTTCAAAGACAATCGCACAAACATAGGAACCAACACAACAAATTCCAATATCAATAAAAACCAATAAAAAACCTAATAAATAATAAATCAGTTTTACACCTAAAATGCTGAAAATATTTTTTTTAAAGTGCGACGAAAGTGAGAGTCACATCAAGTGAAGTGTTTCCATTCACAGTTCTTATGGCCCAGGGAAAGAAACTGTTTTTAAGTCGGTTTGTTCTGGTCCTTAGGCTCCTGTAGCGCCTCCCAGAGGGCAGGAGAGCAAACAGGAGCCTAAGGACCAGAACAAACCGACTTTTAAAAAAAACAAAAAAGAAAAAAAAACAGTTTCTTTCGCGGTTTGCGGGGATGCAAGGAAATCAGTATCTCACTGCTTGTTATTTATATCTTCCCTGATACTCCAATGTACTTGCATAAGACCTTTAGACATTAGAGTCTGAACTGCTTTACTACCTCGGGACGTGAAACCTGAAGATACCTGGAGACTCCACAGATATCCAAATGGAATGCAATCGCAAAGTAAAGACGCCGAGTCCTGTTTTACGTTCACGGCTACAAACTATATGGAAGGCGGGTGCCACAGTTGAAAGTAATGACCTGGATTAATAATTGCCTACAGTAGTTGAAAGTGATGACCTGGATTAGAGGGCTTTATACTATAGTATTGTCACATCCTTGTCTGCTGGTTGTCAATCAATGTCTGAATCTCAATAATCCATGAGAATCCGTATATTTCAAGGATTAAGGGACTCTGGACAGAGACGTTTTCTTACATCCCTTAATGTAAGCAAGAAAAATAAGTTGTGATCCACTTCAGGAAGCGAAGCGGTGCACATACCCTAGTATACATTGTTGGCGTTAAAATAAAGATCGCTGAAAGCTCCATGAATTTAGGAATAAATGTCACCAACAATTTGTCCTGGACCAGCCTCGTCGATGCAAAGCACACCAATGTCTCTACTCTCCTAGAAGGCTTGGGAAGTTACGCATGTCCCCAACAACACTCACCAACCCCTATAGATGCGCCATTGAAAACATTTTATCGGGACGCATCAAGGCATGGTTTGGGAACAGCTCCACCCAAGACACTAGAAATTGCAGAGAGTGCGGACATACCCCAGACCACCACGTAGACTAACCTCTCTCCATTGAATCCATCTGCACTTATCACTCTACCTCGACAAGGCCACCAGTAGAATCCACTTCGTCCCCTCTCCCACCAGGCAAGGGGTACAGATGTTTGAAAATCCACTTCTCCAGATTCAGGGGCAGTTTATTCCCGGCCGTTATCAAACAACTGAACTATTCTCTCACGAACTAGATAGCGGTCCTGAACGCCCATCCACCTCATCGGAGACCTTATTTACTGGATTTTGTTGTATCCTTGACGATATAGCCTTATCCTCTATCTGTGCATTGTGGACGATTTGATAGTATAGTCTTTTCGCAGGCTCACAGAAGTGAGGGTTATTGGGATCTGGCACAGAAGAGAAGTGGAGTTGCGCTACGATGAGATTCAACGGTGGGGCATGCGTCTCGGCCTTCTGTACGCGTATGTGCGCAATATCTTGTGTAGGATATTCATTTTCTACGGAGATGCTGCCTAACCCGATGAGTTCACCCCCAACAATTTGTGTCCATCAGCAATATCTTGTCGGTAATCCCGCACCTGACTGCTCAAATTAAAAAAGAGACGACTGGACACACTTAAGCACACACGGGTATATTTGGGAAGATACCACGGTGAATTCGAGTTTGATTCATCGAATCAGAATGGAGAACAAATGAATCAGAGTGAAGAGGAGGGATGAGATACACCTGTATTTAGAGTCGTATCCGTTCAGTGGATATAGTAAGGATGGTTTTGTGCATGGGAGACACGAATTTGCCAGAGTATTTTGAAGAAGCACCAAAGAAGATTGCTGGTGCCAGGGCCAGAGACGTCTAAATGGATTTTTGCAATGCCTTTGAGAAGTACAAAGAACAGTATTGCATGGGAACGGGCCTTTTGGCCAAGTATGTCTGTTCTGAACATTATGCCAAGTTAAACTAAACAGATAATACAATAACTTATTTCTGGTATCATCTCAAGATTAGACTAATACCGTATCACATGATTATTGTCGTCTTGTGTAAAACAAAGTTTTACCTTGGCTTACATGGGACTATCATCAAAGCAATAACGTCTGCTTTTCTGCCAAGAGCCATAAAGCATTCGATAGATTTTCAAGTATAACAGAAGGGAGAAATTTTGACCTAACCCGATTTTCACCATGAAGTATAATTTCTAAATGTTTAGAGACACAACATTGAAACAAGCTCTTGGTTCACTGAGTTCACGCGGAGCTTTGATCATCCGTTCGCATTCGTTCTATGTTTATCCCACTATCTCATCCAATCTCAACACACTGGGAACAATTTACAGCAGTCAATAAACCTACAATCCAGGGTGCCCGGAGAAAACACATGCAGTCATCGGGAGAACGTGCACACTCCACACAGACGCCAATTGAAGTCAGGATCGAACCGAGGTCTTTGCGCTGTGAGTCAGCAGCTCTACATGCTGTGCCACTATGCCTCCCCACAATCCATCAGTGCCAGATTGAACCCATTCAAGTGTGTGTGTGTGTGTGTGTGTGTGTGTGTGTGTGTGTGTGAGAGTTTCTGTCGGTGTGCGTGTGTGCAGGCCGGGGCAACTGGTTGAGAAGATTTATATTTATATTGTGAAATAATAAGGCCCAGGCACTGATACCAGCTAGTAGTAATTGCCTGCCACCATGAATAACCCATTCGTCCTGTTTATGGTGGCAAGCAGTTAGCAATATCGTATCGCTGGTTCTGTCTGTCATAATGCGTTGAACCAGATTCATCAACAAAAAAACTCGTTACGCCATTTAAACAATAGACAATAGACAATAGGTGCAGGAGTAGGCCAATCAGCCCTTCGAGCCAGCACCGCCATTCAATGCGATCATGGCTGATCACTCTCAATCAGTACCCCGTTCCTGCCTTCTCCCCATTCCCCCTCACTCCGCTATCCTTAAGAGCCCCATCCAGCTCTCTCTTGAAAGCATCCAACGAACTGGCCTCCACTACCTTCTGAGGCAGAGAATTCCACACCTTCACCACTCTCTGACTGAAAAAGTTCTTCCTCATCTCCGTTCTAAATGGCCTACCCCTTATTCTTAAACTGTGGCCCCTTGTTCTGGACTCCCCCAACATTGGGAACATGTTTCCTGCCTCTAATGTGTCCAATCCCCTAATTATCTTACATGTTTCAATAAGATCCCCCCTCATCCTTCTAAATTCCAGTGTATACTAGCCCAATCGCTCCAGCCTTTCAACATACGACAGTCCCGCCATTCCGGGAATTAACCTAGTGAACCTACGCTGCACGCCCTCCATAGCAAGAATATCCTTCCTCAAATTTGGAGACCAAAACTGCACACAGTACTCCAGGTGCGGTCTCACCAGGGCCCGGTACAACTGTAGAAGGACCTCTTTGCTCCTATACTCAACTCCTCTTGTTACGAAGGGCAAAATTCCATTGGCTTTCTTCACTGCCTGCTGTACCTGCATGCTTCCTTTCATTGACTGATGCACTAGGACACCCAGATCTCGTTGAACTCCCCCTCCTCCTAACTTGACACCATTGAGATAATAATCTGCCTTCCTATTCTTACTTCCAAAGTGAATAACCTCACACTTATCTACATTAAACTGCATCTGCCATGTATCCGCCCACTCACACAACCTGTCCAAGTCACCCTGCAGCCTTACTGCATCTTCCTCACAATTCACACTACCCCCCAGCTTAGTATCATCTGCAAATTTGCTACTGGTACTTTTAATCCCTTCGTCTAAGTCATTAATGTATATCGTAAATAGCTGGGGTCCCAGCACTGAACCTTGCGGTACCCCACTGGTCACTGCCTCCCATTCCGAAAGGGACCCATTTATCCCCACTCTTTGCTTTCTGTCTGTCAACCAATTTTCTATCCATGTCAGTACCCTACCCCCAATACCATGTGCCCTAAGTTTGCCCACTAATCTCCTATGTGGGACCTTGTCGAAGGCTTTCTGAAAGTCGAGGTACACCACATCCACTGATTCTCCCCTGTCAATTTTCCTAGTTACATCCTCAAAAAATTCCAGTAGATTTGTCAAGCATGATTTCCCCTTCGTAAACCCATGCTGACTCGGAATGATCCCGTTACTGCTATCCAAATGCTCAGCAATTTCGTCTTTTATAATTGACTCCAGCATCTTCCCCACCACTGATGTCAGACTAACTGGTCTATAATTACCCGTTTTCTCTCTTCCTCCTTTCTTAAAAAGTGGGATAACATATGCTATCCTCCAATCCACAGGAACTGATCCTGAATCTATAGAACATTGAAAAATGATCTCCAATGCTTCCACTATTTCTAGAGCCACCTCCTTAAGTACCCTGGGATGCAGACCATCAGGCCCTGGGGATTTATCAGCCTTCAGTCCCATCAGTCTACCCAAAACCATTTCCTGCCTAATGTGGATTTCCTTCAGTTCCTCCATCACCCTAGGTTCTCCGGCCCCTAGAACATTTGGGAGATTGTGTGTATCTTCCTCAGTGAAGACAGATCCAAAGTAACGGTTTAACTCGTCTGCCATTTCTTTGTTCCCCATAATAAATTCCCCTGTTTCTGTCTTCAAGGGACCCACATTTGCCTTGACTATTTTTTTTCTCTTCACGTACCTAAAAAAATTTTGCTATCCTCCTTTATATTATTGGCTAGTTTACCCTCGTACCTCATCTTTTCTCCCCGTATTGCCTTTTTAGTTAACTTTTGTTGCTCTTTAAAAGAGTCCCAATCCTCTGTCTTCCCACTCTTCTTTGCTATGTTATACTTCCTCTCCTTAATTTTTATGCTGTCCCTGACTTCCCTTGTCAGCCACAGGTGTCTCTTACTCCCCTTCGAGTCTTTCCGCCTCTTTGGAATAAATTGATCCTGCAACCTCTGCATTATTCCCAGGAATACCTGCCATTGCTGTTCTACCGTCTTCCCTGCTAGGGCCTCCTTCCAGTCAATTTTGGCCAGCTCCCGCCTCATGCCTCTGTAATCCCCTTTGCTATACTGTAATACCGACACTTCCGATTTTCCCTTCTGCCTTTCCATTTGCAGAGTAAAACTTATCATGTTGTGATCACTGCCTCCTAATGGCTCTTTTACCTCTAGTCCCCTTATCAGATCAGGATCATTACACAACACTAAATCCAGAATTGCCTTCTCCCTGGTAGGCTCCAGTACAAGCTGTTCTAAGAATCCATCTCGAAGGCACTCTACAAACTCTCTTTCCTGGGGTCCATTTCCAACCTGATTTTCCCAGTCTACCTGCATGTTGAAATCTCCCATAACCACCGTAGCATTACATTTTTGACTCGCCAATTTTATCTCTTGATTCAACTTGCACCCTATGTCGAGGCTACTGTTTGGGGGCCTATAGATAACTCCCATTAGGGTCTTTTTACCCTTACAATTTCTCATTTCTATCCATACTGATTCAACATCTCCTGATTTATGTCACCCCTTGCAAGGGAATGAATATCATTCCTTACCATCAGAGCAACCCCACCCCCTCTGCCCTCCTGTCTGTCTTTTCTATACGTTGTGTACCCCTGAATATTCAGTTCCCAGCCCTGGTCCTCTTGTAGCCATGTCTCAGTGATCCCTACAACATCATAATTGCCCATGACTAACTGAGCCTCAAGCTCATCCACTTTATTTTTTATACTACGCGCATTTAAGTACAACACTTTAACTTCTGTATTTACCTCCCCTCTCACATCGGTCACAATTGGCCCTGCCCTTAATTTCTTTTCCCCTCTAGAACTTCTGTTCCCCTTCTTCCGAGAGTCTTTTGCAATATCTCCTGTATTCCCTTTTTTTTTTTACCTCATCTTCATATTCACAATTTGTCAACCCCTCCCCCCCACTACTTAGTTTAAATCCACAGGTGTCGCACTAGCAAACCTGCCTGCCAGAATGTTTGTCCCCCTGCTGTTAAGATGTAACCCGTCCCTTTTGTACAAGTCACCCCTAGCCCAGAAGAGATCCGAGTGGTCCAGAAATCTAAATCCCTGCTCTCTGCACCAGCTCCCCAGCCATATATTCATACCCTTTATCTCTCTGTTCCTGGCCTCACCAGCACGAGGTACCGGTAGCAGTCCAGAGATAACCACCTTCGACGTCCTACTTCTCAGCATTTTCCCCAACTCTCTAAACTCCCGCTGTAGCACCTCCTTCCTCTTCCGCCCGACGACATTCGTGCCCACATGCACAACGACTTCAGGTTGATCGCCTTTCCTCACTAGGATTTTCTGAAGCCGGTCCGTGATGTGTTGAACCCTGGCACCAGGGAGGCAACAGACCATCCTCAAGTCCCTCCTGCTGCCACAGAATCTTCTGTCCGTCCCTCGGACGATGGAGTCACCGACCACTACGGCTCTTCCTGACTTCGGTCTCCCCTGTTGAGTATCCTTGCCAACAGGTCCGCCACTCGGACTGGAACCGTCTTCTGCCCCGACAGTTCCCAAGAGGGTATACCTATTTGCAATAGGCACAGCCACTGGGGTCTCCTGTAGTCCTCGTCCACTCCCCCCTGAAACAGTCTCCCACCTTCGCTCGACCTGGACCCTTGGCGTGACAGCCTCACAATAGGTCCTGTCGAGGAAACTCTCGCATTCCCGGATGGCCCTGAGGTCATCTAACTGCCTCTCCAACTTCACCACACGTCCCTTCAGGAGCTGCAGCTGGACACAGTTCTTGCAGGTGTAGTTCCCAGAAGCTCTAGCGACGTCCCTGTCTTCCCACATCCTGCAGGAAACACACTGCACCAACTTTTCCGCCATTACCTTGTGTCTGGCTTAAAACAATTGTAACCTCCTCACCTCAGCCTCCTCGCCGAAGACTCGCAGACAAAGACTCGCACTTTTCTCACAGGGCACTTCCCTCACTGGGCTGCACCCGGACAGGGCTGCACCCTTTTGCAAGTCTTGCTTATATCACCAATTAAATTGCCTGATTGTCCAATTTACCAGACTTCACACTTAAATGATCAACCAATCCACGTATTCTCTTCTGACTGACTTATTACACTGTAATTCCCACTCACTTACAGCCAATGGTGGTCCTCTCTCCAACTTCCCGACCTTTACAGACTGATTAACAGTGCCCTATTGGCGCTCTTTTTAAACTGCCGTTTCTACCACTATTAACAGGTACTTACTTTCAGCCAATGGTCGTCTTCTCTCCAACTTCCCGACCTTTACAGACTGATTAACAGTGCCCTATTGGCGCTCTTTTTAAACTGCCGTTTCTACCACTATTAACAGGGACTTACTTTCAGCCAATGGTCGTCCTCTCTCCAACTTCCCGACCTTTACAGACTGATTAACAGTGCCCTATTGGCGCTCTTTTTAAACTGCCGTTTCTACCACTATTAACAGGGACTTACTTTCAGCCAATGGTCGTCCTCTCTCCAACTTCCCGACCTTTACAGACTGATTAACAGTGCCCTATTGGCGCTCTTTTTAAACTGCCGTTTCTACCACTATTAACGGGTACTTACTTTCAGCCAATGGTCGTCCTTTCTCCAACTTCCCGACCTTTACAGACCATTCGACAGATATATGCATCAGAACCACGTGGGGCGGGGGGGGGGGGGGATGGAGTCTAGGTGCAGCCCCTGGGACTAGGTCGGTTGGCATGGACGAGTTGGGCTAATGTCCGGTTTCAGTGCAGTGTAGCTCTGTGACTCTATGTATTCAGTAGATTTGGGTGAAACATGAGTCCACGTAAAGATATCCACGCCGAATATGCCCTAGCCTCTTAATATGATTTGGATGTTCTATCGTCTATCGTACCGAGTATCTGTAAGTAAATATCGCAAGGATGTCAGGCGCATTTTGGCCACTCAAGGATATAAAGAAAATAGGAAGGTGAAACAATAAGTTGTGACATTATCGGAATGTGGAAATCTAACAGAGTATGTCAGTAACAAGACCAGAAAATTGATACAATATATTCCTGCACTAACATTTTCTTTCCATGTTTTCTTTTCAATCAAAAGAAGGGCGGTAACCATTCATCCACATGTATAAGATCCATCAATAACACCTATTAAATTATGAAATTACAATACAAGGATTTGTTTTTGGATATCATATTCCACTTGGAATTCTCTGCCTCAGAAGGTGGAATTCCCTGCCTCTGAAGGCAGTGGAGGCCAATTCTCTGAATGCATTCAAGAGAGAGCTAGATAGAGCTCTTAAGGATAGCGGAGTCAGGGGGTATGGGGAGAAGGCAGGAACGGGGTACTGATTGAGAATGATCAGCCATGATCACATTGAATGGCGGAGCTGGCTCGAAGGGCCAAATGGCGTACACCTGCATATATTGTCTATTGTCTATTGAATGTCAGGTACATTCTACACGACGTGTTAGATATTTATTGTTTTGGAAAGCAGGTCGTGGAAGTGCTACAGTTCTACCTTTTAAAAGTATTCGACAGTGATGTTTAGCAAATCTTGGACGACAGGTACTTTGACCTGCAAGGCCGTTGGATGATCGTTTCTCTGCAGCCCGCAAATCACATGAAGAATAGGTTGTAGACGACTAATAACAATGAATAAAAAATATTCCACTCTTGTCTCGCATATAGAATGATTTAGTGAAACAGAAAGTATAAGAAAATAACTGCAAATGCTGGTACAAATCGAAGGTATTTATTCACAAAATGCTGGAGTAACTCAGCAGGTCAGGCAGCATCTCAGTAGAGAAGGAATGGGTGACGTTTCGGGTCGAGACCCTTCTTCAGTCTGAGCGTGTGAATGCAGTGGGTCTGTTTTCGCTGGAGTTTTTAAGGATGATCGTGAAGTGGGGGGGGGGGGGGGGGGGAGAACCTTATTGAAACTTATCGAATAGTGAAAGGCCTGGATAGAGTGAAAGTGGAAAGGCTGTTTCCACTAATGGGTGAGATTAGAATCGGAGGCTATAGCCTCAGAATAAAAGGACGTACCTTTAGAAAGGAGACGAGGAGGAATGTCTTTAGTCGGAGGATGGTGAATTTGTGGAATTCATTGCCACAAACGATTGTGGTATATTTAATGGGGAGATTGACAGATTCTTCATTAGTAAGGGTTTCAGGTATTATGGGGCGAAGGTAGGACAATGTGGTTAAGATGGAAATATAGATCAGCCATGTTTGAATGGCGGAGTAGACGTGATTGAATCAATGGCCTAATTCGGTTCCTAGAACTTAGGAACTGATGATTCGATTTGGGTACTGTATGGGGAGATGCCCCCCCCCCCCTCCCTCTACCCCCCCCCCCCCCCTGGTTGTAGGTATCAATTTAAACGTTTAAGCTTCTCCATATTGAACATCCCTTCCAGTCGGAATTGTTTGAGGTGCAATTTGGTAGAGTAAATTGATTTGCCAGTCTACACATTATTTCAGGGAACATGTCACATCGTTATCTTCGTCGTTCATATAAGCATATTTTAAGGGGGATTTGTCATGAATAGACATAACATTTAGTTTCAATGAATTCATGAAATATGACCCACTCATGAGGAACAGTCACGGCAGATGCAATTGCAATGGCTACCTTTGTAATTGCAATCAATACAATTGCAAGGGTAGCCATTGAGTTATTTCTGTGTGAAATAGATCAAGAGCTAGAAATAAAAAGTACAAATGCACACAAGCTAAATTATTGATGCAAGCAATTATAGTTATATAACAACAAAATCGTTTCCATGTTGACAATATATAATTGGGCACGGATTTTATGTTGATTACTAAATTAAGCACGCCGTTATTGTAGTCCTTCATTTTTGCTTCGATTTGGCCTCTTCTGTTTTCTCGAATCCACTCAGCTCCACGGAGTCATAAATCAGCTTCTGACTAACATTCACTCGCTTAGTCTGTGAATACAATGTTTAGGAATAGATTATTATTTGTAGATGAAAGCCATAAAAAAAACCACATTGACTGTTCCGAAATGACTTGCGACAACCCACAACCTACCTCTGCATATGTGGTTCTTTCCTCCGTGCCTTTCATATTTGAAACCATCTTAGACCTGGAGAAATCTAATGCTGCATATGAGCAGAACTCATCATTTTCTTTTCCCGTCCGCTGTAAAATAATGTTTTATTTACGTGTATTTCTCCTTATATGCAATTGAATTCAGATGGTGAATGCAAAAAGGTAATGACAGCAAGCTGAAAATCTTTACATGTTTGACTAGTTTTATCAATGACCTCCTTTATCTTTTAAAACGCTGGAACATTTTGAGTCCTCCCTGTTAATCTATTTGAGCCCGTCAGAATTGTTTCCGTGGTGTACGACTCCAGAATCACATAGTCACGACACAGGTTTAGGCCATCCCGCACACCGTGTTATGCTGATCTTTACGCCCTTCTACATTAATGCCACTTGCTCTTATTCTCCGCCTTATTCCCCATCTATTTACGTTGGTATCCTAAAGCTTTTCATACATAGAAATTGTGTTTCCGTCCATCGTCTGCTCTTGTCGCGCTTTTCACGTCTCAACCGTTCTTCTACAAAAACCGTTCCACTCATATCGCCTTTACAATTTATGTTCCCCATTTTAAACGCGTGTCCCTTCGCTTTTAATACCCCTTGCAGGGAAATAAATAATCTATCCCATCTATGGCTTTGATCATTTTACATACCTCGATCATATCACCCATCAGCGTCCATTGTCTTAATGAAAACAACCCCATTTTAAACAATCTCCCCACAAGCAAAATGGGCATGTGGTTTTCGTACGGTCAGAGATTATATGAACAGGCATTTTGATTGTTGTTGACAACCTAAATGATTGCAGGCAGGTGTTCAGGAAAATTCCATAGACCGCATAAAAAACGGTCAAATACTGAATGAGGTTCTGAACGTGGCAAACAACTGAATTCACTTCATTCTGAATCGTTCCTGCTAATTAAAAGGCACCCGTAATTGACACATTTGTCGTTCTAAACTGGAATGTCAGAGCTGTTCAAGATGTTCTAATGCATAAAGAAATCCCACCGATATTCACGCGATATAGTTACAGATTACTGTACTTGAGTGGAGTGCGTTAATGTCATATGTTAAAATAACCCTGAAAAGTCTTAGCTTACCATGTCTTCAGCAATATTAAAGGCGTTCGCTTGACGTCCATTTCCTAATAGAAAGCAAATTGAGGCCTCGATGTTTAAACTTGCCGTATACTGTACAAACAATTGCTTCAGATAAACGCTCACTACTTTCGCAGTACATTGACTGTAAAGAACACACTTTCCCTTTATTCAGATGCCGCCCCTCTGTCATCTTAGTAGACACTAAACTTTCTCGGCGCTAAGGCTTGGAAGTCAATAATCGCATTGAATGGCGGTGCTGGCTCGAAGGGCTGAATGGCCTACTCCTGCACCTATTGTCTATTGTCTATTGTCTATATCGGTCAGCCATAATTACGATCGTGACAGAGCTGAAACAATCTCCACGTTTTTGTGCTGGTGAAGCACTGCAGCATTTTATTTTCCAAATCATGGCGCCTTCTGATGCACAACTCATTAGTTGAGACGTATGTGATGCTATATTGAATGCTTTGCTCTCTCTTTCTTGATTCCCGTACCATTAATATAATCGGCATGTGTGGGGGAACTCTAAACCAGAGCAATGTGTAACTCCTAGTAGTTTTTACTCAACGTGATTGGTTGTGCCTTTTTAAAAAAACTCACGGTTCTCTGAAATGTTCACAAAGCTTAGTCTTTGCTATCTAAGCACCATCATTAAGGGCTGCACAGATCAGATTGCAGATATTGCATCTCATCAAGATGGGGGTTGGTCCAAAGGTTGTTACTTGTTTGTTTTATCTGCTCTGGGGGAAAGTTGAATAGAAATGCGTAGAACCAGAAGGGGATCAACATTGATAATGCATAGATAATGCGAGCAGGATATGCAACAGGGCTATCCGTGATTTCATGACCAATTATAACAGCTGATGGAGAAGACACAGAGAGTGGTGGCAACGTGATTTAAAGATGACAAAAACACCATGTGACACAGGATCAGCGCAAGTATTTCTTAGGGAAGTTAAAGTACTCAAAGCATATGAGGGGACAATAAATAGAATAATAGTGAGTAATATTTTTTTCAGCAAGAACATAGGGAGCAGATGTGGAGTGTCTATTTCAACTGACCAGTCTCATAGCGACATGCTATCTATAATTAACCAGGCACCAATTCGCCAATTAGATATCGACTCACCAACTAAAGCAATGGAGTCAAGATATGCAAATTCATTGCAACCGACGATCACTGACTACAGCTAGTCAAGGGGATCAAGTATACCATGTACCCTTGGGAGCATGTATAATGTGAGTTATGCTCCATGCCTCACCCCAGTTGAAGAATACTACATTATTCCTGCAACAGATGCATAATATTGGCCAACTTAAAAAAAGCAGCTTGAATAAAAGTACACAATGCTCTAGACTGGGCTGCAGTGATTGACGAAGAAACAATGGGCATCTGATTGGATATATATCATCAAACAGCGAATCACTGGGCAGACCCAGAAGATATTAATTAATACGATAGAGTATAGTTATAGAAACAAAGAGTCCTCGAGCTATGGAGCCACACAACGCTATATGTTGTATGACTCTATACGCACGCTGGCGCAACGGTTGAGTTGCTGCCTTGCAGCGACAGAGACCCTGATTCGATCCTGACTACCGGTGCTGTCTGTACGGAGTTTGTAGGCTGTCTCCGTGACGTGCGTGGGTTATCTCCGGGAGCTCCGGTTTCTTCCCACACCCCAAAGACGTACGTTTGTCGGCTAATTTGCTTGGTGGAATTGTAAATTGTCCCTAGTGTGTGTAGGATAGTGTTAATTGCGGGGATCGCTGGACGGCGCGAAGTCGGTGGGCCGAACAATGGGCACGTTGTATGTCTAAACTCTAACATCTAAACACGGAAACAGACCTTCGACCCAGCTTGCCCCTGTCGACCAAAATGCCGCAACCACACTAGTCGGTCTTGCACGCCATTGGCCGTATCGATGTAAACCTCTCATATACATGTACCTGTCCAAATGTATTTTAAATGTTTTCATATTACCTGCCCCGACAACCTCCCATGGCAGCTCGGTCCATTTACTGAACACCAAGAAAAAATGGTGAAAGATAGAACAACAGTGCGAATCTAGCTGAAAGGTCGTGCTAGGAGAGGCAATGAATAGATTTAGGAGGTATTTAGATTGCATGGCATAGCGCGGTGGTGTAAAGATAAACATAGTGGATTGTAAATCAGGCTGAGGGCAATGAAACTGATCCTAACCAAATTAACCCTTACCCTAACCAACAAGAGAAGATTGAAGATTAGTCTGTGAATAAAGGATGAGATTCACAAATGATCGTTGGTCACTTCTAAATTATTTCAAATACGTAAAGTCCGCATTGAACCATTGTGTTGAGAGTGTAAAGCCTGTTGGTGCTGTGAATAATTGAAATACCCTGCGTTTTCTCAGAATTTATTTTTACATCACATGCTGCTAATGCCTTGAATAACCCGACATGTTTGAGAAACTCACCATTGCTCAATCAATATTCTTGGTGTCTGTGCCATTTTTCGCCGTAATTAAGAGGGCAATTCACGGACGTGAAAGCTAGATTCAGGGTATCGGTCAAGCACATAATTTCCCCCATCACGACTTAGCCATAAAGTGGAGTAAAACCCTCTCCCACTTTTGGTCAATTTTCAAACACACGAACCAGAATAAATGCTATCCGATCGATTAGATGCTCACGTTTACTTCTCTTAAAGTGTCGACACACCTTCGCAATGACAACCAGAAGCATAAATATAATTCCAGCCATTACGCATCCATAAATAAGAAAATACGTCGAAATATTGTCTGTAAAATTAAAGAGCGAAAAACATATAACTGGAATTAACTGCTAGTTTCAGAACAGATTCATTGTACTAATATTTAAGTTAAATATTTTACGAATATTCGCAAATATTTAGTTTAGTTTACTTTAGAGATACAGCTAATGAAAATAGCGAGTCCGCGCCGACCAACAATCGCTCGTACACAAATTCTATCTTGCACACTAGGGATATTTTACAAAAGCCAATTAACCTACGCAATTTGTACGCCTATGCAATGTAGGAAGAACCGGAGCACCCGGAGAAAACCCACACAGTCACAGGGATAAGGTACAAACTCTCCACAGACAGCACCCGTGGGGAGGAACGTCACCAGTGCTGTCAGGCCCTTCCATGAATACATTTTATAATCAAAACGAAATAACGGTAAGTTTCTGAGAGTTGTGGCAAATGTAGGGCGATGCGTTAAATTGAGAGATAAGTTACAAAACTCATCCGATGGATTTAAAAAAAATGTTGCGTCGATTTATGGTCGCCGAAGATAAAACCAGCGATATTCACAGCATTACGATGAAACGCACCATTGTAAAACAATATAACTAATTAAGAATAGATACGTTATTTGAAATTAGCAGGTATCCTTTAAAATATTGATAGACAATAGACAATAGGTGCAGGAGTAGGCCATTCAGCCCTTCGAGCCAGCACCGCCATTCGCACATTAGCCTGGACGGTTGGATCCATCGGAGGCTGTAGGATTTTCAAAGCGAAGGTAAGATTGTGCTGAGGTTAGCCCCCTTTGTGGATTGATTGCGCACGGTGCAAGGCCGCCCACAATTACCATCACCGCATGTAGCGGTTTAACCTCCTGAACCAACAAAAATACAGGAAGCAGTGAAGCAGAACTCAATGAGAAAACATGTGAAAGTAGGTATAACATTAGGAGGAACAATGGGTGGTGCGTAAAATTATCACCTACTCAAATGGCAATCACAACATATCCATATTGCACATTGGCATCGAGATGATGGAAAGGAGCAGATTTGTAAATGCATCTGGAATCGGTAAGACATGGTAAAATTTTGAAACAAAATTACCTTGCAGTAAAAGGAGGGGTTCGCAGACGGCAAAGAATGTACATGAAATTGGCTTATGGGTGCAAAGCACTGGAGAACATAAAGTCAAATGCTAAAAAAATATATAAGTAAAATGAAAGGGAATTGAGGAACGTGTAATTCCTTCAAAACAAGTGATAGAGGTCAACATTCTTTAAATAAAACATGTCAATGAAATACATTGTTTTTCTCCGGACTATCAAGGGGTAAAGATATGTCATACGTTATATGTCAAATGTCTTCAGCCAGATATTCTCCTGACCTATTCTCCTATTCTTATCTTCATTCGCAAGTGGTACTGGAACAAATCTGGATTAAACATCTTCACAGGTCCCGCTCCTTAAACTTTGATTATCCAAAGTCAGTGCACACCAGCACTTCCCGATTATGTTACAACTTTTGCCATTGGGCACCAAACGCCTTTTTTTCTGAAGCGATCAATATTGGTCACACGATTAAACAAGCTATACATATCGTCATAAGCACCGCGGATGCTTCACAGCGAATCCATCCTAACCAGATGCGCAAGAACGTCAGCTGAAGTGAATGCATTTCCTGAAGAAATGGCCGCGAGCGACATTAGACTTTGCTGATCTCCCACAATGCGCAGGATAAACATTGCACAGGCCCTGATATGTATTATACTTAAATCAACTTAACACTCTAAATGGAATAACCAAGTCGGCTAAGGGCTTTATCTACTCCAACCACAACTTCGTACAATCTGAAATCCACGCTATTAATTTTAACAATCGAATTAAGGCAACTTATCAATTATCCTCTCCAACAAAGCCACTTCGTTCTCCAAACACGACGATATGAATCCGCTACAATCGAACCCTCTAATGTTTTCTACGTTACCTGTTTTGGAATCCGGAACATGATACGTTGCAGTCGCTGGAGTGGGAAGAGTGACGTGCGCTAATTGGCAAGTATAGTCTGACCCGCCCTGGAGGGTCATTGTTTCCTTTAAATGACTGGAAACTTCATATAATCCATTCATATTCTGTTTTACCGTTGTATCGATGTCCACGAAAATCTCAATACCATTTCGGTACCAAGTAAGGTTACGTGACTCCGGGTAAAATTCATCCGCTTTACACAAGAGATTCAACGTGGTGGAGTTTTGATCAGGCAGTTTGGAGATTCTGAGCTGAGCCGGCGGAACTGCAAATGTAAGGCAGAAAATGCATTTGTGATCCGAAAAACAACTACACGGGCATAACTATTTCTCACAATACTGGTCGACAATCACATAATTGCACTGTTATGGGAACGTTCAGGCGATTAGCATAATTTAGGCCGCTTTATCAACAACATAAATCGTGATGAGCCGTGCAATCTGATTCTGCACACATGCTTTGAAAATAAAAGCCTTAATGAGCAAACATCCGAGGAGAATGAAAACTTTTGTTAGCGTTTCCAATTATTGCCCACTTTTTCGAATAGTGTGAATTGCTACCTTTGTTGATTTTTTTTAACAAAAAATGGTCAGTTTATCCTTAACTAATTCGCAACTTTTACGGATTTGCTCTGTTTTTCAAACTCCAGACTGAGCGCCCTATATTACTTAGTTTTCTTGAAGTAAGAACTCCAAATTAATTGGTAAATTTAAAAATACATAGGAATATCTGGTGTAGCCATTTATGTTTACTGAGGGGAGAGGAGGAGACGTTTGATGCCGCTCCGGTAATTTGATACCGCGTTGGTTATAAAACTAAAGATTCAGCTTGGGTAGAAGGCCTGCAGGGCGGGTCCATGATGAGTGGGGTTGTTGGAGACAGGAGAAGTGACCGTAACAGGGCGATGGTTGATGGGGCACCGGCAGTAGCAAATATAATGGTCCAGAGAAATGCTTCCCAACTGTGTCGTTACATCCAAAGCTTTGTCCTGCCCCTCCTCTCTTCCAGCTTTCTATCCCCCACCCCGTCCGCCGCTTCAGTTTAAATCAGGGTCCCAGCGCAAAACGTCGCCTATCCATGGTCTCCTGAGTTGCTGCCTCACCCGCTGAGCCACTCCAGCAAAATGTCTTCCTTTATGCATTTGGAATTTCAATGAATATTTGTTCAAGGAAAAGGCGTACGAAACGCCTGTGTTAAAATAACACCAGCGCGTAATTCTGAATGATTTAAAGAGGATCAATATAAATTACAATCAGATATTAGATCACACTAACCGGCCTCGGAATATACTGGTCAAAATAGTAACTGTGTTGGAATCTGTGTTTCAGTGAATTTGGAACAACGTCACATTAACAACAAATAAACCAACCAAGTAAACAGTTGTCGTGGGATCTAAAGGCATAATATTACATAGAACTTGGGTACTTCGAATAGAAAACCAGGCCACATTGCTTTCCAGAATTATAAAATTAAACAAATAATAGAGGACTATCTCCATATTGCAGCACGTTTGCGTTTACTGTTACACATACCGAAGACTTTGATTCTGGAGCCTGATCCATTCACAATCTCGCTTCCCTGGATTCCCACTCCGCAGTAATAGACTCCAGCATCATCTGCATGGATATTCAATAGATGAAAGGAGGCTCCACCTTTGTTATAACGAACAAATATCTTCCGACTGTCAGAGGTTGTCTGTAGAAAGTTCTGTTCGCCAAGTTTCCACCAATAAAATTCCACCGGTGGACTATTTTGCAAGACGGGGATAATGCAATAGAGAGTGATATTTGAATATAAGATCACGTGTTTGCTCCTTGGAGATTGATCGACTTGGTAGTGAGCGTCAACGGCAACTGTAGCACAAAAAAATCAAACAAATTATTCCATAACTGACAAGGAGAGACACAATTAATCGAACTTTTAAAAGATGCGTGAAAGTGGATGTGCGTTCGATATTCGAGTGCTGATCACAGAGGGTGTACGTCAGTAAGAAGATGAAAACAAAAACAATCGAGAAATACCTGCATTTATAATCAAGAGCGACGATAATAACAGAACCATATCCCGAAAAGGCATACTGGACTATGAAAGTCATACGTCCTAAGAATTGGAAGTCTGAAATGTACTCAGGAATTGTTGAAAGCAGCATGTAAGTAAAGGATGATCTGGGTAAAGAGAAATAGAGTTAACTTTTCTGTTCGAATGACTTGGTCAAATGGAACATGTTGCATAATGCATTGCCATGTCTCTGCTGTGAAAGAAAGGGCACGCGATTTGACGTGGGCAGGAGGAAATGACGTCCGATACGAAATGACACAATTGCAGCTGTTCAGAAATGAGCCTCTGGATAAATTCTGGAAACAATCTGTCGGAAGTGCATGGCATCAATCTACCGGAAGTGCATGGCATGTTCCATGATGCAAACAAATATTTACCATCCATCCAGACGAATCTTGTCTTGCTGAGTTTACCAATGATCTTCACGCTAATGGCTGCGGTTTCGTGTGAGAACAGAAAATTAAATCTTCCACATATGTAGAATCAGAAAGAAGTCGGACATCCGGAAATACTAGTAACCAGATAGAAAATAACGTAATACGGAAAGGAAAGCTTTAAATATTTCTGTCGGTCATTAATTGTTTGAAATATGCCACCAATTTAACAAGGCGTATTTAATATATAAGATAGATCCCTCTTGGGACACTGCACCAACACTTCTCCAAACTACTATGTCCTCTTCTTGACACATTCGTGGTAAAATTAAAGGAGCAATTAGCACCAAAAACAGACGAAAATGCCGGAAACATATAGCTGGTTAGAGAACCGTCGTATTAGAGAATCGCTGAATCGTACAACAGTGCAATAAGCCTTAGTGTAGTTGTGCCAGCTACAACAGCTGTGAATCATGTCTTCTCTAAACCCAGTTGTCTGCATGTCCCGTATCACTCTCTATTTTCCTTTCTGTATACCTGTGGAAATGTTTTCTGGACGTTGTAATTGTGTTTGCCGCTTTCCATCACGTTTGAAAGAAACGTGCCTCTCGTTCTCTCCCATCCATTATATCTTAAATGTTCCTCTGTGTTGTAATTATCACCCAGTGACTCCAACATGTTCGCCTACGAATACCCTATTCTCAAATACGCCCCATCATTTTAACCTCAAACACAAATGCATTGGTTGTTTCTTCGTTGTTGCTAAAACTGCACCACGTCCCTTTTTGATGCATCGTCTGGCACTTGCTGTTCAGAAGGGTGCCGCGATATTTAGTAATAGGTCCTCGATTCTATGCCTGGTCCCGCCGACGCACAGGAGGAACATCGGATGCAGTGGACCGGGTTAGCGGAGGTGCATGTTGCACCTTACTCTAGCACATTGTGTCTTTTTTGTAAAGGCCGATTAGGCGGAAAGGGAACCAGATAACGTTTTCCGCCCCACACATTTCATTGGACTAGGAAAGAGTATTTGTATCAATAGACAATAGACAATAGGTACAGGAGGAGGCCATTCGGCCCTTCGAGCCAGCACCGCCATTCAATGTGATCATGGCTGATCATTCTCAATCAGTACCCCGTTCCTGCCTTCTCCCCATAACCCATGACTCCGCTATCCTTAACAGCTCTATCTAGCTCTCTTGAATGCATTCAGTGAATTGGCCTCCACTGCCTTCTGAGGCAGAGAATTCCACAGATTCACAACTCTCTGACTGAAAAAGTTTTTCCTCATCTCAGTTCTAAATGGCCTATCCCTTATTCTTAAACTGTGGCCCCTTGTTCTGTCCAACGCGTCCAACCCCTTAATAATCTTATACGTTTCGATAAGCTCTCCTCTCATCCTTCTAAATTCCAGTGTATACAAGCCTAGTCGCTCCAGTCTTTCAACATATGACAGTCCGCCATTCCGCGAATTAACCTAGTAAAACTACGCTGCGCGCCCTCAATAGCAAGAATATCCTTCCTCAAATTTGGAGACCGAAACTGCACACAGTACTCCAGGTACGGTCTCACTAGGGCCCTGTACAACTGCAGAAGGACCTCTTTGCTCCTATACTCAACTCCTCTTATTATGAAGGCCAACATTCCATTGGCTTTCTTCACTGCCTGCTGTACCTGCATGCTTCCTTTCAGTGACTGATGCACTAGGACACCCAGATCTCGATGTACGTCCCCTTTCCCTAACTTGACACCATTCAGATAATACTCTGCCTTCTATTCTTACCACCAAAGTGGATAACCTCACACTTATCCGCATTAAACGGCATCTGCCATGCATCCACCCACTCACACAACCTGTCCAAGTCACCCTGCAACCTCATAGCATCTTCCTTGATACGTTTTACTCAGTATCATTCTCTAAAGCACGCATTGAGTGGGAGACCAAAACATCACAGGTCTGGACACAAGATCGACATTTTAACTCTCCGTGTATTTTTGCAGCTGCGCAGGCACAGCTTTACAATATTGTTGCATGTATACATCGCATAGCATCTTTACCATATTGTTGCATGTATACATCACATTCCTCACAGTTCACACTACCACCCAGCTTTGTATCATGTGCAAATTTGCTAATGGTACTTTTAATCCCTTCATCCAAGTCATTAATGTATATTGTAAATAGCTGCGGTCCCAGCACCGAGCCTTGCCGTACCCCACTAGTTACTGCCTGCCATTCTGAAAGGGACCCATTTATCCCCACTCTTTGCTTTCTGTCTGTCAACCAATTTTCTATCCATGTCAGTACCCTACCTCCAATACCCACTCAGCTGTCCACACCCATGCACCTGTCGACGTAACGACATTCAAGCGCTGAGGATGCCAGTAAATAATGCAATAAAGACTTTCCCATGCGTCCTACAGAAGGCAAGCATAGATTTGGCCCAAGTCATTTGCAGTAGTTTCCCTGAAGAAGGAAGATAATTGCAAAAAAATAATTGTAGGGCGGTCCAGTGGATTAGCTGGTCGAGCTGCTATCATACAGGGCCAGAGACCCGTGATCGATTCTGCCCTCGTTTACTGTCTGTGTGGAGTTTGCACATTCTCCATGTGGTAACGCAAGTTCCTACCGAGTGCTCCGGTTTGTCCCCACATCTCAAAGACGCGTATGCTTGTTGGTAAATGGGTATTTGTAAATTCCCCCTAGTGAGTAAATCCGAAAGTGGGATAATATAGAACTAGTGTGAATCAATGCTCGGCATGGCCTCGGTGGGGCGAAGTGCCGGATTCCATTCTGTATTTTGAAATGAAATGAAACCTGTGTGGAAAGATTTAATGACATCTGCAAACGTACTAACAATGCCATAGACATTTTTAACCAAATCGATGATGTGGACAACAAACAAAAATGTGCCCAACTCCGACCCTTGAGACACACCTCTTGCAATAGGCCTCTAGTCCGAAAAACATTCTTCCACCATCAGCCCTTGCTATTCTCCCCATGTGCGTATTGCCTATCTAATTAGTTATCTCCCCCCGAATCCCATGCGATCTAACTTAGCAGAGTGATCTACCCTGCAGAACCTTGTCAACGGCATTGCTGAAGTCTATGTAGACCTTCTCTCGTCTATCTTCTTCATTAATTAATCACCAAACTCAACCAGGTTCGTGAGACACAGGCTCCCACTCTCAAGCTGTGCAAACTATCCATAATGCATAGCTACCTTTGCAAATGCTGTAAATCGTATTCCGCCAGAGCATCTCCCGTAACGTCAAGTTTACTGGTCTATAGTTCCCAAGTTTCTATTGTCAAGCTTACTAGTCTATAGTTATCAAGTTTTCCTTCTGCAGCCGTTTTCAAATAAAGGCCGAACATTAACCACATCCCAGAGGGGAAAGTTTCATTGAGCATCTTGCCCATCTCATGCAGCTTCAAGCATAGACAGAAAATTTGCTATTTGAAGGGCGTTATGTTCTCCCATTTCCTTTAATATACTTAGACAATCTCTTTGGAGTTTCCTAAATCTTCCCTACAAAAGTTGTTTCATACCCACTTGTTTTTTCTCCTGATTTCTTCTTAATTATTCTCGGGAGTTCGGTCAAGGATAATCCAAGGAACATCAGAGGTAAATAATTCAGCACTGGTCTCTGGTTGTGGTAGGATTATTTAGTTGCCTGATAACAGCTGGGAAGAAACTGTCCATGACTCTGGTGATGTGCGTTTTCACATTTCTATACCTTTTGCCTGATGGGAGAGGGTGGAAGAGGGAGTGGTCAGGGTGACTCGTCCTTGATTTTGCTGCTGGCCTTGCCAAGGCAGCGTTTAGTATAAATGGAATCAATAGAAGGGTTGGTTTGTGTGAATGGCCTGGGCTACATCCATAATTCGCTGCAATTTCTTATGGTCCTGGATGGAGCTGTTCCCAAACCAAGCTGTGATGCATCCTGATAACATGATTTCTATGGTGCATCTGTAGAAGTTGGTGAGAGTTGTAGGGGACATGCCAAACTTCATAAGCCTTCTAAGGATGTAGAAGCATTGGTGTTCCTTCTTGGTCGTTGCTTCGATATGGGTGGTCCAGGAGAAGTTGAGGATATTGACTCCGAGGAATTTGATGTTTTCAACAATCGCTTCTTCGGCACCATCAATGCAAACTGCGGTATGTGTACCGCTTTGCTTCCTGAAGTCGATTACTATATTGTAAGATTGGTGAGAAAAAGGTTTTTGTCTCGACACCAGGACACGAGGTTCTCAATCTACCTTCCCGTACTCTGTCTCATCATTATTTGATATCCAGCTCACAATGGTGGTGTCATCTGGGGATTTGAAGCTTGAATTGGATTTGTACATAGCTGCACAGTCGTGCATGTACAATGAGTAAAGAATTGAGCTGAGAACGCATCCTTGCGGAGCACCAGTGTTGAGGATTACCTCACTGATTAGGTCTGTTGGTCAGGAAGTCGAGGATCCCGTTGCAGAAATGAGTGCTGACCCCAAATCCTGCGAGTTGGATGATAAGCTGGGATGGTATCATAGTATTAAAGGCAGAGCTGTAGTCTATGTAGTCTGACGTAGGGGTCTTTCTTCTCCAGGCATTCCAGGGATACATGTATGGCAAGGACAACGGCATTCATCCGTGGACCTGTTGTTGCGTTAAGCGAACTGCAGAGGGGCAAAGACACTGGGTGAACTGGATTTAATATGTTCCATAACTAGTCTCTCGAAACATTTCATGATGGTGGACGTGAAGGCCACTGGATGATGATCGTTTAGCATGAGGTCTTGCTTTTCGTCGGTAATGGGATGATGGTGGTCTTTTTGAAGCAGGCGGGTAGTTCAGAACGGAGTAGGAAGAGATTAAAGATGCCCTTGAATACCGCTAGCTGGTCCGCGCAGCTACTAAGTACATGGCCAGAAACTCCGACTGGTCCCGTTGCTTTTGTGAGTTTACCCTCAGGAATCCCGATCTAACCTCTGGTACCGTCACCCTGGGGAGAGGCACATTGGAGTTTGAAGTGCCAGGTGTCACTGCCCTGTTGGAATTCTGCTCGAAGTTGAGAATCTATGCTATTAGTTGATATAGTTAATTAGAAATTTTGATATTTTGTTGTAGTTGAGATGGTTTCTTTTGTTGTTTTAGCTAATATAAAATGAATGCTTATTTTCAGTGGAAAGCAGTAAGATGGATGTTTGTGGCAGAAATGTTATCCTTGGGAACAGAATGTGTTAGTCACTTTACGAATGATAAGGAGTATACAGAAGAGTAGGGGCTCTTGTCCTCTCCCACTACTCTGTCTGACTGTGTGAGTGCTGTGTATTGAAACAGTAAAGCAAGGTCATGCAGCTGTGATATTGCTCGTCTATAGAGATAAAGAAAGTTTCTTTCATAATAACAACTCCTTATATGGGTGCGTGTGAAAATAGGAAAAATTTTGAATCTACTCTCGGTAAATTGATGCGTTTCCCCAAAAGCATGTGACTTATATTAATGGTTTGGTTTCTGAGCATGTGACTTGTATTAATGATTTTGTTTTCTCTGTAACCATGGGAATTGTATTAGATTTGTAATTGGTCCTTAATTTTATCTGTTACGCCCCTTTTTCCTTTCTGTATAAAAAAGTAAACAATCGTGGAAAAGTTGTTCTTCCCCTCCCCTGAGTTGAGATCTTTTCAGACACTAGTATTGTGTCTGGAGATCCTCGCGGGAAGAACCCCATGGTGGAATAAATCTGATGTGCTCATCCAGTATTACGTGTGATTATTCAGACTGAAGGTATGATGGAGGAAAGAAGTGCAGGCCGAACCAACCTAACCACGATCACCACCTGTGCCAAGGAGATGTAGTCTAATGCGATGATGATAACCCGGAGGGATTTGGAAAATGGAACGTCAGCCGACTGAAGGCCTGTATTGGACTTTTGAGGCATCTTCAATTTTCGTGACTGTTGAAGGACTGTCATCATAAAATGTTACCTTGTTATTGGACTTAATGTAAATTTGATGATGTATGTCCAAGTGCGGTAGGTTGGATTCCCATAGAACTATGTCTGGTCTCTCCATTACAGAGATTTAAACGTGATCTCAAGTTTCTCGGAGAAGTCCCAAGAGGTAACTTATTTCTCCGAGCTCACTCAGCTATGTACTCCCCCACAGTCAGTTGTTGCTACCCACCCATGACCTCAGTACAGGCATTATTCAGCATGACCAGAATGGGACCCCCTAAAGTACCTTAAATGTGATAATTGGAGGGAGAAAGCAAAAATAAAGGCACCTAAACCTATCCACCTTATTTGTGAACCCTTTACTGCCCCGCCTGCTATTTGTCTCCCGTTACCAAAGGATAATTCACATTTACAGGATGTATGTTTGGTCACAGATATCGCCAAACCGTGCAAATTGACACCCAACGATGACCTCAGGTCATATGAGAATTGTATCCACCAGGAAAAGGAGGGATACGTATATGTTGATAACCCGAGCAACATCACATGCTTGATGTCGTTTTGTGATAACAGGACCTGTCAGGTCAAAGACGGTCAAGGGGAGTGTAAATGTCACCCCTATACCTGTGTTCCTCTTGTTATGGCAATCCAACCAGTCTGTGGAGTCTGCAATCGAACGCATGTGGCGGTGGGAAACTATACATCCCCTTTTACCCAGATGATGAAAGAAAGAGGTGGCAGAGATGCGCGATGGTTCTCTGAGCAGTTTAGGATCTTGATAGAGGGAGGTGAGTTAAACATGTATTCAATATGTCATGGCACCTTGTTTTTAACGGATTCAAACCTTTTCTTTTTCTTTAATGGTACAGCCACTAATGTCCTGAATCCACCATTCCCGAGGTGGCAATAGGAACCCTGAATCCTATGACAATAACCTGTCCCTCCCAGTGGGTGTCTCGTGAAAGGTTGGTGACTAAAGCTGTTTCAGAAGAATTTTCTTCAAAGTGGAAAGATCCCACATCTCTAGGAACACATGGGAGCTCTGTGGGATAGGGATGAGCGAGCTTCTTTAGTCTAGGCTTCACTGGATGTTATTTGGCTGCCAATAATCGCAATGACCTCATTTGTGGTCTCACTATCTTGGGTAATGCAACCACGGGGGCCCTCGACATGGTTACCCAGGGACTTACTGAACTTAGGCTCTTTACTATGCAGAACAGATATGCTATAGTAAAAGGTAGTTGTATGATGGGAGTTAGGGATCAGACAGAGAATATTATTCGTTTTATTACAAAGATAATGGATAACATGAAGGAGTCGAATAGTTGGGGTGATTAGGATTTCGGGGGTTGGTCGGACAAGTTGATTAATATAGCATTGTATATGGGAATTTTAATTGTTTGTATTTTTGTAGGGTTGGCTACTCTGAATGCGTATTGAGAAGAATGCAGATGGTGTAGAGAGTATTGGTACTTCAAGAATGTTAGTGGTAAGACAAACTGAATTGTGTGATAAGGAGACTGAGGATGTTGATAGTGTGAAGGAAGAGTTTGAACGACTAGGAAGGTTATTAGATTAGGAGGTAAGAGTGAAGGGGAAGATGAAGTGGTTTTGAGGATGACCAACGTAATAGAATAGATGTAATAGGATATGTGGCCTTTGGAGGGCGATACCAGAAGAATGATGCATGTGTGGAGTTTTGAAACTGAAAGAGTTAAGGCGAGGTAGGCAAGAAGCAGTTCATGTAAGAGATATTGTAGCAGGGCGTAGTTTTTCTAGTGTCAAGGGTCGTTGTTTAGAAATGTTTAGAAGTGTTAATGATGGTCTAGTTTTGAAGGAAAATAACTGCAGATGCTGGTGCAAATCGAAGGTATTTATTCACAAAACGCTGGAGTAACTCAGCAGGTCAGGCGGGAAGGAATGGGTGACGTTTCAGGTCGAGACCATTCTTCAGAGGGGATGGGAAGAAGTGGCCAGTAGTGGGGTCCTGTCGAAGGTGACGGAAATGTTGGAGGATGATTTGTTGGATACGCTGGCTGATGGGGTGGAAGGTGAGAACGAGGGGGATTCTGTCTAGTATTGATGTAGTTTCCTTTCTGTAGAAATAAACAAGGTTTAGATTTGATTGTACTTAGAAGTTTGGTTGTAGGTAGTTTGTTTTCTATCCACCTGAGGGGATATGAAGGCATTGTTTTAAGGTGTTTAAGGTGATTTATTGTTTTAAGCTTTGATAGTTATCATAGAATGATAAAAGGAGGGAATGTGAATCTATGCTATTAGTTGATATAGTTAATTAGAGATATTGATATTTTGTTGTAGTTGAGATGGTTTCTTTTGTTGTTTTAGCTAATATAAAATGAATGCTTATTTTCAGTGGAAAGCAGTAAGATGGATGCTTGTGGCAGAAATGTTATCCTTGGGACCAGAATGTGTTTGTCCCTTTACGAATGGTAAGGAGTATACAGAAGAGTAGGGGCTCTTGCCCTCTCCCACTAGTCTGTCTGACTGTGTGAGTGCTGTGTATTGAAACAGTAAAGCAATGTCATGCAGCTGTGAGATTGCTCGTCTATAGAGATAAAGAAAGTTTCTTTCTTAATAACAACTCCTTATAAGTGTGCGTGTGAAAGTAAGAAAAGTTTTGAATCCACTCTAGGTAAATTGATGCATTTCCCCAAAAGCATGTGACTTATATTAATGGTTTGGTTTCTGAGCATGTGACCTGTATTAATGATTTTGTTTTCTCTGTAACCATGGGAATTGTATTAGATTTGTAATTGGTCCTTAATTTTATCTGTTACGCCCCTTTTTCCTTTCTGTATAAAAAAGTAAACAATCGTGGAAAAGTTGTTCTTCCCCTCCCCTGAGTTGAGATCTTTTCAGACACTAATATTGTGTCTGGAGATCCTCACAGGAAGAATCCCATGGTGGAATAAATCTGATGTGATCATCCAGTATTACGTGTGATTATTCAGACTGAAGGTAAAAAACTTGATTTATCAAAGTGAGCATAGAAAACATTCAGTTCATCAGGTAAGGTCGCACTATCACCAATGATGTTGCCTGACCGCGCTTTGCAGCCAGTTATCTTATTCAGACCATGCCACATTATCTGTGTGTCCGAGTCATTAACGTTTGTCTTGGTATTGTCTCTTGGCATCCTTGATGGCTTTGCACAGATCATAGCAGGCCTACTTGTACAACTTGGGGTCGTTTGACTTGTATGTAGGAGATTTGGGCTTGAATGTACCTCGTGTTTCATCCATGGTTTCGGGTTGGGGAACACTCGGATTGTCTTCGTCTGCACACAGTCTTCTATACACTTGCTGATGAAATCAGTAACGGTAGTGGCGTACTCATTCAGGTTAGCTGCGGAATCCCTAAATATTCAACAGTTCACTGACTCAAAGTTTGTTTAGTTTGTCAACAATATGTGGCCGAGAAGTACAAAGTGTAGAGAGGATGGGGAGAGTCTTTGTCCTGAAACTGGGGGAAATAAAATCGGCTCAATGAAGGAATATGACAAAGAAACCGATGGTCAAGCCAATTAGATTGGCATTTTCGTGTTGTGTATTTCTATGACTCTCGGTTATCTAACACTGATCCATTCGTCAGGACATTGAGGTTGGTTTTTTTTTTGCAGCGTCCTAAATAATCTCTTTGTGAATATGCCTCTGAACATTTGACCTGGAAGTGGAATCATACCTCCAAAACAAATCACACTGCATAATTGAGACATATGTTTTGATATGATGATAAGGAGAAATCAAGTCAAGTCAAGTTTATTGATGTGTAGTGAAATGAAAGTGGCAATGATGTGCAGTGAAATGTGTACATCACGATGTGCAGTGAAATGAAAGTGGCAATGCCTGCGGATTGTGCAAAAAAAAGAATTAATACAGAAAATAAAAATGTAGTTCCTGGAGTTATAATAGTTAACAGTCCTGGTGGCCTGTGGGATGAAACTCCGTCTCATCCTCTCCGTTTTCACAGCATGACAGCGGAGGCGTTTGCCTGACCTTAGCAGCTGCAACAGTCCGTTGCTGGGGTGGCAGCATATGGTGTCTTCTAAAATTAGGTTTCGATAAAGGATAGTAAAAATGTTATTCTGAAAACCTGATTTGCTTAGAAGTCACGGTGCACATTTCAGAATGTTTAATTCACATGGAAAACAAAATATTTCAGACCTGTAACATTCATTTCACTGTTCTAAAGAACGACATGATTATCGTTTAAAACCGTATGTGATATACATATTTTCTTAAATTTTTAATATAAAATATACAAATGCCACAGCTGTGAAATCAAAAATAATATATTGGAAACACTCATTTGGTTTGATAACATGTCTGGAAAGAAAAACGGTCTATGTTTCAACCACGAGCTGCTGCCGCAACTGGAAAATAAAGATTTAAAAAAGTAAGTGTGGGTGTCGGAGAAAGTTGCACGAGGGATGGATTGCTACCGTTCTGCAACTTGCAAATATATCTTTCAATTTCTCTTTTCCAGTTCTAATGCAACAATCTCTGACGTGAAACATTAAAACTATTCCTCTTTCCACACATGCTGCCTGACTTGCTGAGCGTTTTCGATTATTCCAAATTTTGCGTATCTTTCTAATGGATAATGTTTGGTTCCACTACAAAACATTAATGATGCACATTCAGAGACGACGTTCACGGCTAAATGCATATAAGCCCACCCCTGCAAAACAGAAAAGCCTAATGGTTGCAAAGAGAATTGAGCCTCAGAATATTTCACCATATTCAATTAGAAAGATATGTAAGTGTCCTGCAACGGGGAACTAAGAACACCTGGTGCCGAAAATTCCTTAGCTTATTGGTAGATCAAACGAGGAGGTGACAGGGGGGGGGTCTTTGATATCACGGAGCGAAATTTGCATGTGCTGTCTGTTTGACGAGAGTAATCCAGTGAAATAAAAATGCTTAAGATTTGAAAATCACATGTCATGCGATTGAGGGATTATGGATGCATAAAATATCGAATGTATTAACATTCACTAAATTAGAATTTTGAATGAATTATTTGGAATGATAGAAAATAATCAATTGATAACCACATGCACTAAGCTTCATAATAAAGTAATGAATGGAATTCGGAAGGCCAACTCACGGCATTTGAAGGTAAACATAATTAATAGGGAACAATGGAATTGTAATAACAATGAGATGATCTCAAATAAAAATTAGCCACGCTCAATCAAGAAGGAAACGTGCCTATTATAACTTCGCAGTACATTTTTTTAAAAAGTAGGTCTGCGGCAATGAATGTGAAGGATTACATTTTAGGAATAGATAGGATGAATGCACAAAGTATTTTACCCGGAGTACGGGAATCAAAAACTAAAGGACATATGTTTAAGCTGAGAGGAGAGAGATTTAATAGGAAACTGACGGGCACTTCTTTCATATAGCGGGTGTCTACAACGAGCTCGGCCAGATACTATAACAACGTGTATTTGGGTAGGTACATAGATAGGAAACGTTTAGAGGGATATGGGTCAAACGTGGATAGGTGGGACTATTGGGGCATATTGGATGGCATGGAAACGTTTGGCCTAAGGGCCTGTTTCCATGTTGTATGGCACAATGATGCTGTGATTCTAGGACTCTATGATTAGAATCAAATTAGCGAATAATTAATTTCCAGCGTAACTGACATATTTTCGATTCACTGCCATACAGCCCGACGAATTCAGTTGTTATTTTTCACCCCGCTACATATTACATTTATTTCTTTATGTTGCCGTTTAAAAGTCTTTTTGGAGCTTGACGTGTTCAAGGAAGCGTATGCCAGTTCGTTATCAGCAGCAGCCATATCTGCGATCTGTGCACAAATGTTTGCTATTGTTAATTGCACAAGAAAACGACTAATTTCGCCGAGTAAGATGTATCTATATTCTCAGATGTGTAGAGTGAAGGCGTGAGACGAACTTTACCTTTGCATACACAGGACTCTCTACATGCCCTTCAGGTTTCCCAAATTATTTGCAGCAGACAAGATCCAAATGGGCGTACATCGGGCCTAACATTCTTACCTTCTTCCTGGAAATTGATGAACTTATTGTAAGATTTGTTAAACTACAGATGACGCTTTCGCTTTGAATGCGGTGGCAAGAATAAACGAGGGACGATTATTTTTTGTTTGGTCTCGAATGCAACTCCTCCTGTTCTGTTGTCCATCAAACTTACTCAACAACCCGTCTAGATTTATGTCTACGTCATTTATATATATCACAAACAACAGAGGTCCCTGTGGAATTCCATTGAGCACAGACCTTCAGGCAGAAGATCTTCCTTCCACGGCAAACCTCTGTCGCTATGAAGAAGCCAGTTCTGAATTCATATCACCAAGTTACAGTGGATCCTGTACATCTTGATCTGTTGGACCAACCTATCACGAGGGACTTTATCACAAGCCATCCTAAGATTCGTGTTTGCAGCACCTACTGCCCTTCCTTCATCAACCTCATTTGTCATCTGTTCAGAAAACTCAATTACATCAGTAAAACGTGTTAAGCCGTGCTGGCTATCTCTAATTCGTGCATTCTCTTCCCAACGTCACTAGATCCTCTCTTGATGAAGTCTTTCCAATCGGTTCCCTACCAATAACGTGGTATTAACCGGACTATATTTGGATCCAACTAGTTGAGCCTTGGATTCCCCCTACCTCCCTTCTTAATCAAAGGAACAACATGGTCACTCTCCAGTACTCCGGAATCTCGCATGTGGCTGGAGAAGAAACAGTAAGCTACAATGAAAATATTCCTTTCACTACACTTGGTGTAAACAATATAGATACATATATAATATCTATAATAAATGCGAGCTCCTGTAAATGCATTTTGTATTGTTCTTAATGTCTTCCTTTTTGTAGTGCACTGTGAACTTCACGGATTGGAAATACGTTCAAACAGAATAAGACGTAGTCCTTATTCAAACAGCTTGGTTTCAACAAAGTCACAATCCTCTCTCTACTTTCGCAAACGGAATAGACATATATTAAATTAGCCTTACCCAGCTTTGTCTCCGATTTGTATTTACTGTATGCTTCTTTGCACCTGCTCGGAAGTAAAATAGTAATAAATGGCCGTGAGACATGGTGTTTGTTTCGCAGACAAAGAACCGAATATCATGTGATAATTGCACGACAGAGTTTCACTATATACGGCTTCACTACATATCTACGAAGGCTTAAACCACGTTGTTTGTGCCATGTTTTTTACCAAAATGTTGGACGACACAGGTAAATGTGGAGTTTGAGGCACGTTCCCCCTGTGACCACGTGGGTTTCATCCGTTGCTCTAGTATACTCCCACATCCCAAGTATGTGCGGAATTGTGGGTTAATTGACCTCGGTAAATTGCCTCTACTGTGAATTCAGTGGATGCGGAAGTAGGTTAGCGTAGAGCTAGTGTGAAAGGATAATCAATGGCCAGCGTGGAATCGGTGGGTGAAAAGGTCCGTTTCTCTGCTGTACTTTTCTTGCAACCAATCAAACAAATTTTTACCGCAAAATTCACAGATGTTCAGATCTTGACAAAAGGCACAATTAACCGCTGGCTTCTAAGTGGTGATGTGTCGAAATAAAACGTAGAATTCAAAATATGTTATCATCAAATATTAGTTACATGCAAAATTGAATATCTTCATTAAGTCGGTGCTGTTTATTATAATCATAATTATTGCCCGTACAAATGTTTCATTTACTTTATTATCAAGAGAATCCTGCAATTCCCAATTCTATTATATTATAATATTGTACTGGGATGATAATGTTTAAAAAATGGATGAGAAACATACCTCTAAATATAATTGCCATCACAACGATAACGATGAACATTAAAATTAACGCTGCACATCTGATACTTCCAGCGATGAGAGAAGCAGATGAACCCTCGACAGCTGTGTGAGGTGAAATCGATGACCAAATGTTTATATTTAATCACGTTATTTCAAAGTAGACTTTCGCGGAAAGCAAAGGAAGATATTTCAAATGTTCACTAAATGGATTTCACCATAACCGCGTGGAGTGAGGCAAAGAGCCAGCAATTTCGATTTGTAGCGCGATTACGAGTGAAATAAATAGATCTCAAGTGAACTTTGTGGGATATTGACCGTTCGGAAACAGAAAATTGTGGAACATAACATATCAATTAGTATATATTCTGTTCACCATATGGCGTAAATCTTGAAGGAGATGTCAATGTTACTAACGCTGGCCAGGAGTGAATCATTACAGACATCTTCTCCCCACTCACAGTCCCCAATTAATGCAAGTGCCAACAAGGTAGTTCTCATAGAAAGACTGCAAATGCTGGAGCAACTCTGCGGGTCAGGCATCATCGTGGGAGAAAATGGAAAGATAACGTTTTGTGGCGGGACACTTCTTCAGACTGATTGTAGGGTAATGAGGGCCGAAGCAAGAAAAAAACCAGGAGCAATCGGAACCGGGGTACGACATGACGTCACTCAGGGAGGTTCCCTTATAGGCCACTGTTGGTGAGGCACGACGTTATCTCAAGAGGGATACATCGTTGCCAATCGTGAAACGGGTTATTCGACATTTAGAGGAAGATGGCAAATAGGGGGGGGGGGGAGGGAGGTGAGTGCTTGTCGACATTACTAAAATGAGAGAATTCAACGTTTATACCGCTGGCTTGTATGCTACAAAGGTGAAATATGAGGTGCTGTTCCTCCAATTTGCTTTCGCCGCTCTGTGCAATGCAGGCGTCCGAGGACAGAGTGTCAGTGTAGGAATGAAAAGCGGAATTAAAATACTTAGCAAATGGGAGATCCAGTGGGTCCTGGCAAACTGAGCATGCTCAGCTAAATGGCCGCAGAATCCACATCTTTTCACACAATTGTACAGGACCCCGCATCCAGAACACCGGATGCAATAGATAAGAATAGAGAGTGTGCATGTGAACTACTGTCCAACCTGGAAAGAATGTCGGAGTCCCTGCAAAGAGGCGAGGAAGGAGGTACAAGGACAGGTGTTAAAAGTACCATTAGCAAATTTGCAGATGATACTAAGCTGGGGGGTAGTGTGAATTGTGAGGAAGATGCAATAAGGCCGCAGGGTGACATGGACAGGTTGTGTGAGTGGGCGGATACATGGCAGATGCAGTTTAATGTAGATAAGTGTGAGGTTATTCACTTTGGAAGTAAGAATAGAAAGGCAGATTATTATCTGAATGGTGTCAAGTTAGGAGGAGGGGGAGTTCAACGAGATCTGGGTGTCCTAGTGCATCAGTCAATGAAAGGAAGCATGCAGGTACAGCAGGCAGTGAAGAAAGCCAATGGAATGTTGGCCTTCATAACAAGAGGAGTTGAGTATAGGAGCAAAGAGGTCCTTCTACAGTTGTACCGGGCCCTGGTGAGACCGCACCTGGAGTACTGTGTGCAGTTTTGGTCTCCAAATTTGAGGAAGGATATTCTTGCTATGGAGGGCGTTCAGCGTAGGTTCACTAGGTTAATTCCCAGAATGGCGGGACTGTCGTATGTTGAAAGGCTGGAGCGATTGGGCTTGTATACACTGGAATTTAGAAGGATGAGGGGGGATCTTATTGAAACATATAAGATAATTGGGGGATTGGACACATTAGAGGCAGGAAACATGTTCCCAATGTTGGGGGAGTCCAGAACAAGGGGCCACAGTTTAAGAATAAGGGGTAGGCCATTTAGAACGGAGATGAGGAAGAACTTTTTCAGTCAGAGAGTGGTGAAGGTGTGGAATTCCCTGCCTCAGAAGGCAGTGGAGGCCAATTCGTTGGATGCTTTCAAGAGAGAGCTGGATAGTGCTCTTAAGGATAGCGGAGTGAGGGGTATGGGGAGAAGGCAGGAACGGGGTACTGATTGAGAGTGATCAGCCATGATCGCATTGAATGGCGATGCTGGCTCGAAGGGCTGAATGGCCTACTCCTGCACCTATTGTCTATTGTCTATTATCTCCTGCAGTTGTAGAGGAAAGAACCTTGGGATGGGGTCGTCTGGGTTTAAAGGGATGAACGAACTAGAGTTGTGGATTGAGCGGTCTCTGCAAAGGGCGAAAGGGGATGGAGATGGAAAGGTTTAATTCATAGTGGGGTCAGGTTGGAGGCGACTAAACTGTTCGAAGATGATGTTTAGGATAGCGTAGGCCGGTGCGGTGAATGGAGACAGAGAGAGAAAAGAAAGATAGAGCGGTGTCAGAGATAGTCCAGGTGAATTTGAGAGCAGGGTGGAAATTAGTGATCAAGTTAATAAAGTCGACGAGTTCTGCACGCTGTAGGATGTGGCTCGGATTGTCCAGGACTGGCCGAGGGAAGGGCGGGGGCTGGGCTCTGGGGCGATGGTTGATCTATCTTTCCCTCGTAACACCATTCTCCTGCCTTCTCCCCATAACCTCTGACACCTGTTGTATGAGTAGAGTGGTTAGGAGCAGGAAACCCTCATGGCCTCCGTTTCTTCTTTGAAAAGTACCCAAAGATATTTTCCTCTCGAACACTCTCCTGTGCCTAGAGTAACTTCTCGTCACCCTCAATTGCTTCCTTTTTGACGCCTCTCACTTTCTCCAAGTTAAAGTTGCAGCATGGACACTCACTCAGATACAGCTACTGGCTATCTTTTTTGTTGGTTACATAGTGCAGTGCTTTTTCCAAGCATGCACCGGCGTTATCCCCCAACTCTTTCTCCAATACATCAACAAGTATACTGGAGCTACTTCTTGCACCCGTGTGCAACTTAAGGTCTTTTTTAATTACAGCACTAACTTCCACCCTGCCCTCATTCTTTGGTGAATGTGATTCCACCCCACCGATCCCCCTTCTTTCCCCCACCCACCCCCCATAACGTCATCTACTGCATCCAGTGTTCCTGATGCGGGCTACCGTACAATGGTATGGTATCAAGACAAAGGTAGATTCAGCGGCCATTTAGCTGAATACTTGCACGAGGTCCGCCAAGGCCTACCGGATTTCCCGGTTGCTAAATATTTAGAATCCCTTTCCCATTCGTACACTGATCTTTCTGTTCTGGGCATCCTGCATTGCCAGAGTGAGGCCACAGACAAATTGTAGGACTAGTGCTTCATATTTCGGTATTTTGCGCAACTTATTTTTAGGTGGCTTCTGTGTCTGAGTGTCTGAGTGTCTGAGTTGCAATTGGTTACCCGTTTCAGCCATAAACGAACAAAAAGAAAACCTTCACCAAGTTAGTGGTTCAGCAATTGTGCTGGCGACTCACAGCTCCAGGTATCCGAGCTCAGGCTAGCTTCGGGAAATGTCTGCGTGGACATTGCATATTCTTTACGATTTTACCAAGTGAGTTAATTGAATATTTTTATATTATTCCTCGGGATGGTGAGATGGTTGTGGGGTGGCAGAGTGGACTTGTAGAGCATGTGAAAGGGGATGGGTTACTGATGTGCGAACGATTGCGGGAACGGTATTTATGGAATTCTTCTGGGAAGCAACATAGACTGGATGGACTGGACAGCCTCCGTCTACCCTGGCAGGAAATAGGAAAATTGTACAAGTTCTAGGAAAACAAATTCGCTGCAGAAAATACGGTCTTTTAAAAATCTTCACATTTTATTTTTTACCATTATCATTATTCAGTTGACTATCAATTAAACTATCAGTGGAACACGTTACCTTCATGAGGAACCGTGTAGTTGGCAGTTGCTGGAGTTAGCATAGAACGGTGAATAATTTTACATGTGTAAACGCTTCCTTCTTCGACTGCCTGTTTCTCCACTAATGTGCTGATAACTTCATACAATCCGTCTGCCGGTGAATTTTGTTCATGCCGAAATCCTGATTGGATGACGGTACCATTTTTATACCAGGTGAGATTATATTCTTTCGGGTAAAAGGCAGCCGTTCTGCACTGGATTTTCAGGAAATGAGTCGCAGCATTTCTCGGTCGAACAGATACGATCTTCAGAGGAGAAGGGACAGCTAAGTAAAGAGGAATAGAATTAAAAGAAAGGGAAAAAGTCGATGACATCATCAAATAACTGTTGTTCCAACGCTACTTAATTCCATCATAATTTTAAAATCGGGAGCCCAGGTGAAGTTGTTCTTCATCGCAATTGACCCCCCCCCCCCCCATTGACATGCATTCCATTGACATTTAATTTAAAAAACAGAGCACTAATTTGCACACTTATTTCTTGTGCTAAAATGTGCGAATCAACCTCCAAGTTTCAACTCTTCAAAAGCCTAGTACTGTTGTGAATATTTCAACTTTTCAATATAATCAGTTGTAAACAGTTGCAGACTTTGACTGGCTTACAAGGAATACGTTGACTAACATTTCTTGTTTCTCTAATGCGGCGCAAGAAATATAACTTATATTCCAAATAATTTGGTGGAAGTAAAAATTTCAATTAACAGGATTAAATGTTGATAATATTATCATTAGGATAATGAAGAAGGGTCTCGATCCGAAACGACACCCATTCCTTCTCTCCCGAGATGCTGCCTGCCCTGCTGAGTTACTCCAGCATTTTGTGAATAAATCGATTTGTACCAGCATCTGCAGTTATTTTCTTATATCATTAGGATGACATTAGGCGGATCCCCGCCTCGGCGTTCAGTGTAAAATTGTAATCGTTGCATTTCTTCATCTTACACTCACTGCCTTCAATATACACCAACTCAAATATCATTGCTGACATGCCCTCTGGCTGCATTGTTACTCTCCTATATTTTCAAACGAATCAATCTAGAATAGTTTTCCAACGTTTTGCTCATTTGCATTCTGGATTAAAGACTTTTGTGAAGCAAAATTCAAATTCGAGCTGCAACTTGGAACCCCAGGTTTCTAGTTGTGCCGTTCGCTCACCATGGACGATCAGTTGCGTTGCTGTTCCCTTTCCAACCGTTCGGCCCGCTTGGCTTGCAAGACAATAGTACTTTCCGGCGTCCGAGACCGTGACATTTAGCAGGTGAAAGTAGGCGCCTCCTGCCCTTATAGTAAAGATTTTCCTGCTATCTTCTTTCAGGGTGCTTGGATTCCCATCTTTCCACCAGTAAACCATGAGGTTTGACAGATTTACATTGAAGGGGAAGGAACACCGACAGGTAAACGTCATACCACTGATCACCGCCTTCTGACCACCATCCGATATCGTCTTGCCCGACCTGTCCTCAGCAACTGTCAACAGATGGTGCACAATCTAGTTTAGTCATTGATATACAGCAATGGAAATTTAACACTCCTGTCAAAAATCTTATTGCACGCAGACCAAATATTTACTATGAATTGAACCGAATTATTATGCCCGCTTTTTATGTCCTCGTAAAGATTTCGTAAATTACACTCTTCTCCAGAATTCTTACAACAGCAATTACTTTATGGACACTTCAGCATGACATTATAACGTACAACGATCACGTCTGCGTATTTTGAAGACCCATAAATAATAAGCAATAGGGGTCCTAGTTTACCCGCATACAAAATTCCAACGAAATACATCATCCAATGTGACACTTTCAGAAACATATCGACGACGAAAATGAAGCAGGCCTGGCTGGGAAAGATGAAGGTCTGGTTAATAATCGTCACGGTATCTTCTACACTGACTCCTAATCGCATCTGTCACCCCACGACACGGCCGAGAAATGCGCTGCTTTTAATATGGGGCTTGGCTGAGCATCTGAAGGCGGAAATTGAGTCAGGAAATAGAAGGCTGTTTTATTTGAGGACTTTAACCATTGCGCACATCATCATTTCTCGATTTTCGTCCTCGTGAGAGGATCTAATTAAAATAAGATGCAAAATAAGAACATATTTCCGTTAATTGCTCCCCTCCCGTCGAGAATTTGATAAAGCCATGGATGAACCAATCTTGGTTTCAAACGCCGCCTTTCTGTTCTTTTCCCCTTAATCAACCCTCAAAGTTAATTTTCTTCCAGATTTTGCGTTGAATACATTCAATAACGCCCACCCAGATCCTTCTCTTTTCTGTTTAGTATGTGTTCCACACATTGGTTTCCTAAACGTTCGTTCGAGGAGCCCTAATTAAAGAGTACGTTCCCTCAATCAACCCGACCGCCCACACCCCGGAGGATTTATATATTTCAAAATGAAATAGCAGCAATCACCAGCAGCAGCAGCAATCAGCAGCAGCAGCAGCAATCAGCAGCACAGCAGCAATCAGCAGCACAGCAGCAATCAGCAGCAGCAGCAGCAATCAGCAGCAGCAGCAATCAGCAGCACAACAGCAATCAGCAGCAGCAGCAGCAATCAGCAGCAGCAGCAGCAATCAGCAGCAGCAGCAGCAATCAGCAGCAGCAGCAGCAATCAGCAGCAGCAGCAGCAATCAGCAGCAGCAGCAATCAGCAGCAGCAGCAATCAGCAGCAGCAGCAGCAATCATCAGCAGCAGCAGCAGCAATCAGCAGCAGCAGCAGCAATCAGCAGCAGCAGCAATCAGCAGCAATCAGCAGCAGCAGCAGCAATCAGCAGCAGCAGCAGCAATCAGCCGCAGCAGCAGCAATCAGCAGCAGCAGCAGCAATCAGCCGCAGCAGCAGCAATCAGCAGCAGCAGCAGCAATCAGCAGCAGCAGTAGCAATCAGCAGCAACAGCAGCAGCAATCAGCAGCAGCAGCAGCAATCAGCAGCAGCAGCAGCAATCAGCAGCACAGCAGCAATCAGCAGCAGCAGCAGCAATCAGCAGCAGCAGCAGCAATCAGCAGAAGCAGCAGCAATCATCAGCAGCAGCAGCAATCAGCAGCAGCAGCAATCAGCAGCAGCAGCAATCAGCAGCAATCAGCAGCAGCAGCAGCAATCAGCAGCAGCAGCAGCAATCAGCCGCAGCAGCAGCAATCAGCAGCAGCAGCAGCAATCAGCAGCAGCAGCAGCAATCAGCAGCAGCAGCAGCAATCAGCAGCAGCAGCAGCAATCAGCAGCACAGCAGCAATCAGCAGCAGCAGCAGCAATCAGCAGCAGCAGCAGCAATCAGCAGCAGCAGCAGCAATCAGCAGCAGCAGCAGCAGCCAGCAGCAGCAACCAGCAGCACCAGCAGCAATCAGCAGCAGCAGCAGCAATCAGCAGCAGCAGCAGCAGCTGCAATCAGCAGCTGCAGCAGCAGCAATCAGCAGCAGCAGCAATCAGCAGCAGCAATCAGCAGCAGCAGCAGCAATCAGCAGCAGCAGCAGCAATCAGCAGCAGCAGAATCAATCAACAGCAGCAGCAGCAATCAGCAGCAGCAGCAGCAATCAGCAGCAGCAGCAGCAGCAGCAATCAGCAGCAGCAGCAGCAATCAGCAGCAGCAGTAATCAGCATTAGCAGCAGCAATCAGCAGCAATCAGCAGCAGCAGCAGCAATCAGCAGCAGCAGCAGCAATCAGCAGCAGCAGCAGCAAGCAGCAGCAGCAGCAGCAAGCAGCAGCAGCAGCAGCCAGCAGCAGCAGCAGCAATCAGCAGCAATCAGCAGCAGCAGCAGCAGCAAGCAGCAGCAGCAGCAGCAAGCAGCAGCAGCAGCAGCAGCCAGCAGCAGCAGCAGCAGCCAGTAGCAGCAGCAGCAGCCAGCAGCAGCAGCCAGCAGCAGCAGCAGCAGCCAGCAGCAGCAGCAGCAGCCAGCAGCCAGCAGCAAGCAGCAGCAAGCAGCAGCAAGCAGCAGCACCAGCACCAAGCTATGTTGCTTGGGAAGTATTGTGTGGGGATAGTAAGGAGTAAGACCTGTGTGATCTCCCGGACAAGTTTCGATCGCCTAGCTTGGGGTCGGAGAGGAATTTCCCGGATTTTTTTTCACAAATTGTCCTGGGTTTTTTATCCGGTTTTTCGCATCTCCCAGGAGATCACTCCGTTCTTTTGGGTGGGCGGTTGGAGCGGTTGGAGCAGCGGCCGGGCCGTAGGTTTAGAAACCGAGCACGGGGCTTTGTTTGGGGAGTATGAGTGCCAGGGCAGTTTATTGTTCTGGGTGTCGGATGTGGGGAATCTGGGAGTCTGATAGTCTTCCGGACATCCACATCTGCGCCAGGTGCGACGAGATGGGGCTCCTAAGGGACCGTATTAGGAACCTGGAGCGGCAGATTGATGACCTCCGTCTGGTCAGGGAGAGTGAGGAGGTTATAGAGAGGAGTTACAGAGAGGTGGTCACTCCAAGACCACGGGAGGTAGACAAGTGGGTCACGGTTAAGGGGGGCAAGGAGCAGAGGCAGGGACTAGAGAGTACCCCGGTGGCTGTACCCCTTGGAAATAAGTACTCCTGTTTAAGTACTGTTGGGGGGAACAGCCTACCTGGGGGCAGCGACGGTGCCTGAGCCTCTGGCATGGAGTCCGGCCCTGTTGCTCAGAAGGGTAGGGAAAGGAAGAAGAGAGCGATAGTAATAGGGGACTCTATAGTGAGGGGGTCAGATAGGCGATTCTGTGGACGCAGTCGGGAGACCCGGATGGTGGTTTGCCTCCCTGGTGCCGGTGTCCGACATGTGTCTGAGCGTGTCCAGGATATCCTGAAAGGGAGGGAGAGGAGCCAGAGGTCGTGGTACATATAGGTACCAACAATATAGGTAGGATAAGGGAAGAGATCCTGAATGGAGAATTTAGGGGGCTAGGAAGAGAGCTTAAAAAAAAGGACTTCCAAAGCAATAATCTCAGGCTTACTGCCTGTGCCATGCGATAGTGAAAATAGGAATGGAGTGAGGTGGAGGATAAATACGTGGCTGAGGAACTGGTGCAGGGAGCAGGGATTCAAATTTCTGGATCATTGGGACCTCTTCTGGGGGAAGTATGACCTGTTCAAAAAGGATGGGTTGCATCTGAACCTGAGAGGAACCAATATCCTGGCGGGGAGATTTGCTAAGGTAATTGCGGAGACTTTAAACTAGTACGGTTGGGGGGAGGGACTCAAACACAGATAGCTAATAGGCAGTGTGTGAGGCAGGAGGCAGAAAAGGGAAACACTCAGACCCAATATGTAGGAGAGAAAGAAGTGAAAAGAAATAAACTGAGAATAAGAAATGATGGGTCCCTTAAATGTGTATATTTTAATGCTAGGAGCATTGTAAGAAAGGTGGATGAGCTTAGAGCCTGGATTGACATCTGGAAGTATGATGTTGTGGCGATCAGTGAAACATGGTTGCAGGAGGGTTGCGATTGGCAATTAAATATTCCAGGATTTCATTGTTTCAGATGTGATAGAATCGGAGGGGCAAGAGGTGGGGGTGTTGCATTGCTTGTCAGGGAGGATATCACAGCAGTGCTTTGGCAGGACAGACTAGAAGGCTCGATTAGGGAGGCTGTTTGGGTGGAACTCAGAAATGAGAAAGGTTTAGCAACACTTATAGGGGTGTATTATAGACCGCCAAATAGGGAACGAGAATTGGAAGAGCAAATATATAAGGAGATAGCAGATATTAGTAGTAAGCACAGAGTAGTGATTGTGGGTGATTTCAATTTTCCGTACATAGACTGGGAATCACATTCTGTTAAAGGACTGGATGGTTTGGAGTTTGTAAAATGTGTGCAGGATAGATTTTTGCAGCAATACGTAGAGGTACCTACCAGGGAAGGGGCAGTGTTAGACCTCCTGTTGGGAAATGAGATGGGTCAGGTGACGGAGGTGTGTGTTGAGGAGCACGTTGGGTCTAGTGATCACAATGCCATTAGTTTCAATATAATTATGGAGAAGGTCAAATCTGGACCAAGGGTTGAGATTTTGGATTGGAGAAAGGCTAATTTCGAGGAGATGAGAAAGGATTTAAAAGGAGTGAAATGGGACTTTTTCTTTTATGAAAAGGATATAATAGAGAAATGGAGGATATTTAAAGGTGAAATTTTGAGAGTACAGTCTTTATGTCCCTGTTCGGTGGAAAGGAAAGAATAATAATTTGAAAGAGCCATGGTTTTCCAGGGAAATTGGACACTTGGTTCGGAAAAAGAGGGAGATATACAATAAATATAAGCGGCAGGGAATAAATGAGGTTATTGAGGAATATAAAGAATGTAAAAGGAATCTTAAGAAGGAAATTAGAAAAGCGAAAAAAAGATATGAGGCTGCTTTGGCAAGTAATGTAAAAGTAAACCCCAAGGGGTTCTACAGATATGTCAATAGCAAAAGGATAGCGAGGGATAAAATTGGTCCATTAGAGAGTCAGAGTGGACAGCTATGTGCTGAGCCGGAAGAAATGGGGGAGATATTAAACAATTTCTTTTCATCGGTATTCACCGAGGAGAAGGATATTGAATTATGTGAGGTAAGCGAAACAAGTAGAGTAGTGATGGAAATTATGAGGATTAAAGAAGAGGAGGTACGGACACTTTTGAAAAATATAAAAGTGGATAAGTCTCCAGGTCCTGATAGGATATTCCCTAGGACATTGAGGGAAGTTAGTGCAAAAATAGCAGGGGCTATGACGGAAATATTTCAAACGTCATTAGAAACGGGGATGGTGCCGGAAGATTGGCGCATTGCGCATGTTGTGCCTTTGTTTAAAAAAGGTTCTAAAAGTAAACCTGGCAATTATAGACCTGTTAGTTTGACGTCTGTGGTGGGAAAATTAATGGAAAAGATACTTAGGGACAATATATATAATTATTTGGATAAACAAGGCCTGATTAGAAACAGTCAACATGGATTTGTGCCTGGAAGGTCATGTTTGATTAATCTTCTTGAATTTTTGAAGAGGTTACCAGGGAAATTGATAAGGGCAAGGCTGTGGATGTTGTCTATATGGACTTCAGTAAGGCATTTGACAAGGTTCCACATGGAAGGTTGATTGAGAAGGTTAAATCATTGGGTATTAATAGTGAGGTTGCAAGATGGATTCAACAATGGCTGAATGGGAGATACCAGAGGGTAATGGTTGACAATTGTATGTCAGGTTGGAGGCCAGTGTCTAGTGGAGTACCCCAAGGATCTGTGTTGGGTCCACTGTTGTTTGTCATTTACATTAATGATCTGGATGATGGTGTGGCAAATTGGATTAGTAAATATGCAGATGATACTAAGATAGGTGGTGTAGTTAATAATGAAGTAGAGTTTCAAAGTCTACAGAGAGATTTGGGCCTTTTGGAAGGGTGGGCTGAAAGATGGCAGATGGAGTTTAATGCTGATAAGTGTGAGGTGCTGCATTTTGGTAGGACAAATCAAAATAGGACGTACAGGGTAAATGGTAGGCAATTGAGGAATGCAGTGGAACAGAGGGATCTTGGAATAACTGTGCATTGTTCCCTGAAGGTGGAATCTCATGTGGATAGGGTGGTGAAGAAGGCGTTTGGTATGTTTGCCTTTATAAATCAGAGCATCGAATATAAAAGTTGGGATGTAATGTTAAAATTGTACAGGGCATTGGTGAGGCCGAATCTGGAGTATGGTGTGCAGTTCTGGTCGCCAAATTATAGGAAGGATGTCGACAAAATGGAGAGGGTACAGAGGAGATTTACTAGAATATTGCCTGCGTTTCAGCACTTAAGCTACAGAGAGAGGTTGAACAGGTTGGGTCTTTATTCTTTGGAGCGTAGAAGGTTGAGGGGGGACTTGATAGAGGTTTTTTAAATTTTAAGAGGGACGGACAGAGTTGACGTGGGTAGGCTTTTCCCTTTGAGAGTGGGGAAGATTCCAACAAGGGGACATAGCTTCAGAATTGAGGGACAAAAGTTTAGGGGTAACATGAGGGGTAACTTCTTTACTCAGAGGGTGGTGGCTGTATGGAATGGGCTTCCGGTGGAAGTGGTGGAGGCAGGTTCGATTTTATTATTTAAGAGTAAATTGGATAGGTATATGGATAAGAGGGGATTAGAGGGTTATGGTCTGAGAGCAGGTAGATGAGACTAGGTCAGAGAGAGTGGTCGGCGTGGACTGGTAGGGCCGAACGGGCCTGCTTCCGTGCTGTAGTTGTTATATGGTTATATGGTTATATGGTTATATGATCACCTCTTGTTTTAATATAGTCCATCACGACATAACTATAGATTTAAGTAGTTATACCCGAGTACCTCGCTGTGGCTTTCCGCCATTCGCAGTTAGTCAATCTGGCAATCATCCATTCATCCCATTGCCCTTTTCTGATAATTACCCACCTTAGCATCCATTTCCTCATAAGTTATATCGCCAACACGTTCGCGTGTTCCTATCTTGATCAGATATATTTTATAGAGAATACTATAAAGTGCTTCATGATTTCCATATACAAGTTCTCAGAGTTCCATTTTATTCACATTGCTCCCTCCATCGTGAAATAATGCTAGACATTTTATCAAATTCGGTGTGTTTTCCATAAACCCACTTGCACTCGTGATAGACTTAGAGTTTCATCAACGTCCCGCTACACTTTAATCAGTAATGGATTTCAACACTTTCCCAATAGCAGTTGACAGAATAACTTGCCAGTAGTTTCCTCCTGTTCGTGCCCCTCTTATCTTTTAACACTGTCGTGACATTTACATTGCCCAGATCTACTCAAAACGCATGGAGTTTTATTTCAATACAAAATAGAACCCGCCTCATCCACAGTCACTTCAATGGTAGTTAAACCACCGAGAACGCTCTTCTCTCGCCATAGCTTCTCCTTAGTTATTATTGTTCGATGTTCCTAGTTTCCATTACCGTAAAACCCAGATACTGAGCAATTATTTATAATCCTTTGCACATTTTTTTCCCATGATTTTTTTCCCCCATGAGAAAATGGAGCAAAATGTTTCATTTAGTTACTCTCTTCCTTGTTATCTATCTGAAGAATATCTTGCTCGCTGACTCAATGTTATTTATTGCATGATGCCCAGGGTCTGTCTCGTTCTCGTTATTTTATTTTACCTCTCCGATCTTAATTTAGATTTGCTTAGAGCGTGGAAACAGACCCTTCGGGTCGACACACCAGGAACAATTTACAGAGGTCAATTAACCTAGAAACCTGCAAGCCTTTTGGGATGTCGGAAGAAAACGGAGTCGCCGTGGGAAACCCAACGTTCACAGTCAGAACATATAGACATCACCCGTAATCAAGATAGCGTCCGCTTTTCTGGCGCTGTGAGGCAGCACATAGTCTGTGCCACCCTAAACTTGTTGAAAATCGACATAATCATGTTGGCCGTTGGCAGTCTACATAAGAAGACAATGCCATAGTGCCAATGGATAAATCATGCTCTTTTGTCAACGCTGTCGGGATAGCAAATGATGAAGTCTGCGAATCTGTGGGAGTTCTGTTGAAGATGCGATAATATTTTCCCACTAAATCGAATGAGTCGACCTCGAAGATTTGAATCGCTTAGTGAGACCGGTTTCGTCCTCGTCCTTTCCATAGTTCACAGGCAGCATTTCTGGAGAGAAGGAATGGGTGACGTTTGAGGGCGAAGAAGGTTTGAAGAAGTGTCTCGACCCGAAACGCCACCCATTCCTTCTCTCCAGATATGCTGCCTGTCCCGCTGAGTTACTCCAGCATTTTGTGTCTACCTGTAGCTGTTTTAAAAAAATATCAGTTACGTAAATAATATCTACAAATTTACTATTCATGCGCGTGTTGTTTAAATTCGAAATATATTAGTCTCCGTGGTATTGCTTTTTCTATTCTTCACAAAGATCCAATCAAATAAAATCGGCCGTGTGGGCCTTGCCACGTTTGATGTAATCTGTTTAAGGATGGTGGCACAATGTTTCATCGCTGTATAGTAAGATAGAGACCCCCAAACTTGTGCGAAGATTGAAGTCCGACAATGGAAGTTGTGGAAATTAAATTCCGATTAATAATTCGGAATTTTAAATAAAAATAAGCTTGAGTAATAATTTGCATGGAACTACCAGAATCACTATTTGTCTGTTCCTTAAGGTAGACAAGCGACTTCATTTCCCTGGTTTTGTTTTTATGTGACTCCATACGGCAACGATACACTTTTTTGTTTTTTTAGTTGATGTTTAGAGATATAGCCCAGAAAGGGGCACTTCAGCCCACCGAGTCTGCACCGACCAGCGACCCCTCCCCCCTGCACCTTAACAGTACACACACTCGGGACAAGTTCACATTAAAACCAAGCCGAACCGATTAAACTTATAAACCGGTACGTCTTTGCAGTGTGGAAGGAAACCGAATATCTCGGAGGAAACTTCACGCGGTCACGGGGAGAACGCACAAACTCCGTGCAGACAGCACCCGTAGTCAGGATCGAGCCCGCGATTCTAGCGTTGGAAGGCAACAAATCTACCGCTACGCCACCTTGCCACACTTGATTCTTCTGGCACTGCTACGCTATAGATATACAGATTAGACTTTGGAAATCCCGCATACACACAGATGTTCTCAGCAGATGTGGTTCCAATCCACAAAAAAACGTAATTATTGTGGACGTCTTTTTGCATGAAAACCATGTTAACCCCATATTCACCTCAGTAACACATGTGCTTCATATTTGAAATTCAAACGCCCATCACAGTACCTGATAGGTTCTTGACCGGTTTCGTTTTAAAAACGATTACCCGCACGTTTGTGGAAAAATAATACGTTCTACTGTCAGCACGTTCACATGCAGCAACAACGGTTGCGCCCCCTACCCATAATGTTCTGCGATCTCTTCTCTGTGAGGTCTTATTTCCGTCTCTCTGTCAGTGCACCGTTACATTAGGTTGATTAAGATCGAAGATCGGGAGATCGCAGGTCCCTGGCTGGCGGCCGGCTTTCGGGAGCTCCAGCCGTAGCAGCTTCGGCCGCCCGAAGTGCGAGGTTCGATCGACCCGCTCGCAGGACCTCCATCGCCCTGCGTGGCTCGGCCGCGGCACTTTCCATCGCCCGGTGGGGGCTTCGGTAGTCGGGAGCCTCGGTCGCCTCGAGGCAGCAGTTTGACTGCCTGACCACGGGAGAAGAATGAGGAGGGGATAAGACTTTTCTTTGCCTTCCATCACAGTGAGGGTGTGCCTGGAGCAATCACTGTGATGGTTGTTTGTGCTAAATTGTAATTGTGTGTCTTGTGTTCTTTATTGTTTACTGCCGGACCCTGACATGAGAGGACGCTGGCGCTAGGCTCAAGTTCTTATTTAGCAATGAAGATATATGTGTTTCTTGTCGATTATGAACTTAATCACGGACTCTGTGATTTAGGTATCGGAGAATAAACAAAACAAATCGGGCAGATAGAGTAAAGGAGCATTCTTACTCAGCTCATCATCCGGTAAGGTCTAAGTTCAAATTTCGCTATGGAAGCGAGATGAATTTAATTATATTTTATTTAAGATTGTAAATTTAGTCACAATGATAACTGAATTGCGGGATTGTTCTTGAAATCTCGTGTGGCACAATTAAGCCCTTCAGAGGATAACCTTGTCCCAATCGAGGCTTGTACAGTGCCCTCCCTACTGTTTGGGACGAAGACCCATCATTTATTTATTTGCCTCTGGTTGAGGCAAATCTCCACAGGTTGAGATATGTAATAGAAAACAATCGCATGTGGTTAAAGTGCACATTGTCGGATTTTAATAAAGGCCATTTTTATAAATCTTGGTTTCACCATGTAAAAATTACAGCAATGTTTCTCCACAGTTCCTCCACTTCAGGGCACCATAATGTTTGAGACACAGCAATGTCATGTAAATGAAAGTAGTCATGTTTAGTATTTTGTTGCATATCCTTTGCATGCAATGACTGCCTGAAGTCTGCGATTCATGGACATCACCAGTTGCTGGGTGTTTTCTCTGGTGATGCTCTGCCAGGCCTGTATCGTAGCCATCTTTAGCTTATGCTTGTTTTGGGGGCGAGTCCCCTTCAGATTTCTCTTCAGTGTATGATAAGCGGGCTCAATTGGGTTCAGTTCGGGTGATTGACTTGGCCACTCAAGAATTGACCAATTTCTAGCTTTGAAAATGGCCTTTGTTGCTTTAGCAGTATGTTTGGGATCATTGTCTTGCTGTAGAATGAACCGTCGGCATATGGTTTTTGAGGTATTTGTTTGAACCTGAGCAGATAGGATGTGTCTAGACACTTCAGAATTCATCATGCTACTACCATCAGCAGTTGTATCATCAATGATGATAGGTGAGCTAGTATGTTCAGCAGCCTTACATGCCCAGGCCATATCACCCCCACCACCGTCTTTCACAGATGAGGTGGTATGCTTTGGATCTTGGGCAGTTCCTTCTCTCCTCCATACTTTGCTCTTTCCATCACTCTGATATGTTAATCTTCGTCTCATCTGTCCACTCGACGTTTTTCCAGATCTGTGGTTGGTCCTTTAAGTACTTCTTGGCAAACTGTAACCTGGCCATCCTATTTTTGTAGCTAACGAGTGGTTTGCATTTTGGAGTGTAGCCTCTGTATTTCTGTTCATGAAGTCTTCTGCGGACAGTGGTCACTGACAAATCCACACTGATTCCTGAAGAGTGTTTCTGATCTGTCGGACAGGTGTTTGTGGATTTTTCTTTATTTTAGAGAGAATTCTTACAGTCCCTTCGCGATTACTAAATACCTGTGAAGCCAAGTGTCCCAAACATTATGGTGCCCTGAAATGGGGGGGGGGGGGGGGGGGGGAGGGGACACTATGTATAAACACTGCTGTAGTTTCTACATGGTGAAACAAAAGTGCACAAAAATGACCTTTATTAAAATCTGACAATGTGCACTTTAACCTCGTGTGATTTTTTTCTATAAACAAATCTCAAATTGTGGAGTACATTGGCAAATAAATAAATGATGATTCTTTGCCCCAATCATTATGGAGGGCACTGTAATTCCAACACATTAATGTGCTTCTCTTTCAATGTCACCGGAAACATAATAGTAATTGGGGCTGGGCTACCCATGAACACAAAATGAAACTATGCTTCCAGAAAAAAGCTGTACCTGCATCCAAAATGCGCAGAGGAAACACGCGTAAAGGTGAAGGAAAAAAACAGCAGATGCTGGTTTAAATCGATGGTAGACACAAAATGCTGGAGTAACTCAGCGGGTCAGGCAGCATCTCGGTAGAGAAGGAATGGGTGACGTTTCGGGTCGAGACACTTCTGCAGACTGGAGTCTACGCGTAAAGGTGAGATGAGTTCAAAGAAATCGGCAATGAATTTTCTGATCAGAAAGGAAAGAATGCGTCAATCATATGGCTCCACGTCCACTAGAATTATCTCCTTTATGTGTAATCACAGAACATTTTCGCGCTTACATGCAGGGACTTTGAAGAATGGAAACTAAAGGCGTGGCTTTATCCGCAACAGGTCAGGCAATAATTAGACCGCACGAAAGTAAAAGAATATAGGCAGTGAAATCATTCACTCGTTCAAATGTCCTTATTTTTATACTTTGTCTGAAACGATTAAACTAACAGGTGTTCATTATCGGCTGCACGTAATCTAATTAACAGTTGCTACATGACTTGAAGCGGACCTCCCGAGTACAAATTTTCCTCATTTTCGGAAGCCTTGTATTTAAAGATGATAAAATGGCCACGGGCACGGATTGACGGCAAGATTATATTAGAGTTCGTTAATGTAAAGCAATAACTGCATTGTTCACATTTATCTTCAAATTAATGTCCCAGGTTGACGAAAGTCGTGTGGTTAATGTAATGCTATGAGGTATTTTGTTGAAAGCTTCACAACGAATTCGATTAGGAGCTCATATTGGTTGCACGGTTATTCTTTCAATTGTAATGTTAACTGGATGCAACAAAGTGAGCTTTAATTGTTCTCAACTTCGAAATACAATTCAGAATGATGTGAAGCCGCGTTTAGAATGGCCGCAGTTTAACGAAGGTATCTAAGTAGAATAATTAACTTAATTAAATTGTTTAAATTAACTTACTTGTATTAAAATCCATTATGGAAGTATTGTCGTTTGGCGTTTATGGACTGAAAAAGCCTGCTTTGTGTTGGAGTCCCATTCAGGATTCTGTACTCCTGCACCTGTTGTTTATTTGCTATTGTAAAATGTCAGGGGCACTCACATATTCATCTACTGAGGCAATAGGGGTGGAGCACAATATTAAGAGAGGTGTAATCACTCTAATGGGATTATTCCATCGACCACCCCATAGCCGGTGAGTGACGGAGAAACATATATGTGGGGAGATTACGGAAAGATGTCAAAGCATCAGGTTTCTGGTATCGGTAACAACTTCCCCATTATTGACTGTGACTCCCTTCGTGCGGAGGATCTAAAGAGAGCAAGCTCGATTAGGTGTAACGAAGGTAGTTTCTTAAAACAGTCCGTGAATAGTCCAGCTCGAAGTCGGACTATGTTGCACCTTGCTTTGGGAAATGAGCTTGACCTAGTGACTGATGTTTCAGTAAAATAATATTTTGGGATCCCGGACCCAAAGGTTTTAAGATAGCGACGAATAGGGAAACATCTAGACACTGGGGGAAAGTATTAAAGTGGATTACAACGTTATTAAGCAATAGACAATAGACAATAGACAATAGGTGCAGGAGTAGGCCATTCGGCCCTTCGAGCCAGCACCACCATTCAATGTGATCATGGCTGATCATTCTCAATCAGTACCCCGTTCCTGTCTTCTCCCCATACCCCCTGACTCCGCTATCCTTAAGAGCTCTAGCTCTCTCTTGAAAGCATTCAGAGAATTGGTCTCCACTGCCTTCTGAGGCAGAGAATTCCACAGATTTACAACTCTCTGACTGAAAAAGTTTTTCCTCATCTCCGTTCTAAATGGCCTACCCCTTATCCTTAAACTGTCGCCCCTGGTTCTGGACTCCCCCAACATTGGGAACATGTTTCCTGTCACTAACGTGTCCAACCCCTTAATAATCTGATATGTTACAATAAGATCCTCTCTCATCCTTCTAACTTCCAGTGTATACAAGCCTAGTCGCTCCAGTCTTTCACCACACGACAGTCCCGCCAATCCGTGAATTAACATAGTAAACCTAAGCTGCACGCCCTCAATAACAAGAATATCCTTCCTCAAATTTGGAGACCAAAACTGTATACAGTACTCCAGGTGCGGTCTCACTAAGGACCCGTACAACTGCAGAAGAACCTTTTTGCTCCTCTACTCAACTCCTCTTGTTATGAAGGCCAACATTCCATTGACTTTCTTCACTGCCTGCTGTACCTGCACGCTTCCTTTCAGTGACTGATGTGCTGGGACACCCAGATCTCGTTGTACGTCCCCTTTTCCTAACTTGACACCATTCAGATAATAATGTGCCTTCCTATTCTTACCACCAAAGTGGATAACCTCAAACGTATCCACATTAAACTGCATCTGCCATGCATCCGCCCACTCACACAACCTGTCCAAGTCACCCTGCAATCTCATAAGCATCTTCCTCACAGTTCACACTGCCACCCAGCTTTGTGCCATCTGCAAATTTGCTAATGTTACTTTTAATCCCTTCATCCAAGTCATGAATGTATATTGTAAATAGCTGCGGTCCGAGCACCGAGCCTTGCGGTACCCCGCTAGTTACTGCCTGCAATTCTGAAAGGGACCCATTTATCCCCACTGTTTGCTTTCTGTCCGCCAACCAATTTTATATCCATGTCAGTACCCTACCCCGAATACCATGTGCACTAATTTTGCCCACTAATCTCCTATGTGGGACCTTGTCGAAGACTTTCTGAAATTCAAGGTACACGACAACCACCGGCTCTCCCCTGTCCATTTTCCTAGTTACATCCTCAAAAAATTCCAGAAGATTAGTCAAGTATGATTCCCCCTTCGTAAATCCATGCTGACTCGGAACGATCCTGTTACTACTATCCAAATGCTCCGCAATTACGTCTTTTATAATTAACTCCAGCATATTCCCCACCACTGATGTCAGACTTACTGGTCTATTATTTCCTGTTATCTCTCTCCCTCCTTTCTTAAAAAGTGGGATAACATTAGCTACCCTCCAATCCACAGGAACTGATCCTGAACCTATAGAACATTGGAAAATGATCACCAATGCGTCCATGATTTCTAGAGCCACCTCCTTATGTACCCTAGGATGCAAACCATCAGGCCCTGGTGATTTATCAGCCTTCAGTCTCATCAGTCTTCCCAACACCATTTCCTGCCTAATGTGAATTTCCTTCAGTACCTCCGTCACCGTAGGATCTCTGGCCACTTGAGCATATGGGAGATTGTTTTGTATCTTCCTTAGCGAAGACAGATCCAAAATACCGGTTCAACTCGTCTGCCATTTCCTTGTTCCCCATAATAAATTCCCCTACTTCTGTCTTCAAGGGACCCACATTTGCCTTAACTATTTTTTCCTCTTCACATACCTAAAGAAGCTTTTACTATCCTCCTTAATATTATTGGCAAGCTTACCTTCGTACCTCATCTTTTCTCCCCGTATTTCCTTTTTAGTCATCTTCTGTTGCTCTTTAAAAGAGTCCCAATCCTCTGGCTTCCCGCTCTTCTTTGCTATGTTATACTTCTTCCCTTTTATTTTTCATGTTGTCCTTGATTTCCCTTTTCAGCCACGGATGCCTCTTACTCCCCTTAGAATCTTTCCTCCTCTTTGGGATGAATTGATCCTGCAACTTTTGCATTATTCCCAGGAATACTTGCCATTGCTGTTCCACCGTCTTCCCTGCTAGGGTCTCCTTCCAGTCGAATCTGGCCAGCTCCTGCCTTATGCTTCTGTAATCCCCTTTGCTATACTGAAATATTGACACTTCCGATTTTCCCTTCTCCCTCTCAATTTGTAGATTAAAACTTATCATATTATGATCACTGCCTCCTAATGGGTCTTTCACCTTGAGTTCCCTTATCAAATCAGGTTCATTACACAACACTAAATCCAGAATTGCCTTCTCCGTGGTAGGCTCCAGTACAAGCTGTTCTAAGAATCCATCTCGGAGGCACTCCACAAACTACCTTTCCTGGGGTCCAGTACCAACCTGATTTTCCCAGTCTACCTGCATGTTGAAATCTCCCATAACCACTGTAGCATTACATTTTGCGACATGCCAATTTTAGCTCTTGATTCAACTTGCACGCTATGTTGAGGCTACTGTTTGGGGGCTTGTAGATAACTCCCATTAGGATCTTTTTACCCTTACAATTCCCCATTTCTACCCATACTGATTCTACATCTCCTCATTCCATGTCACCCCTTGCAAGGGAGTGAATGTCACTCATTACCAACAGAGCGACCCCAACCCCTCTCCCCACCTGTCTGTCTTTTCGATAGGTCGTATACCCCTGAATATTCAGTTCCCAGCCCTGGTCCTCTTGTAGCCATGTCTCTGTAATTCCCACAACATCATACTTGCCAATGTCTAACTGAGCCTCAAGCTCATCCACTTTATTTTTTTATACTTCACATTTAAATACAACACTTTAACTTCGGTATTCATCCCTCTCACACCGGCCACCATTGGCCCCGACCTTACTCCCTTATCCCATCTAGAACTTTCCTTCCCATTTATTCGAGAGTCCTTTGCAATTTCTCTTGTATTCGCTTCCCCTTTAACCCCATCTTCATATTCCCAAGTTGTCAACCCCTCCCCCTCACTACTTAATTTCAACCCACACGTGTAACACTAGCAAACCTGCCTGCCAGAATGTTGGGTACGTTTACTTTGGACATGTTGGAGTCGATTAAGGGCCAACTGATCAGAATTCAGGACCCAACAACATCTGCTCAACATTTCATCTCCTTAGCACCTGCTTAATAACGTTGTTATCTATTTAATAGTTTTCCCCAGTATCTAGATGTAAGGAGGAGGAATAACGTTGTTTTGGTGAGGAATGATTGGATGACCTGAGATATTGTAAATTAGGTGACAATATGCTGTTGCAATTTGAGAACATGAAAGAGGTGTTATTGGTTCTCTTCAAAAGCCTTAAGAGGCATAAATTCTCAGGGATTTATTCACAAAATGCTGGAGTAACTCAGCAGGTCAGGCAGCATCTCGGGAGAGAGGGAATAGGTGACATTTCGGGTCCAGACCCTTCTTCTCCCGAGATGCTGCCTGACCTGCTGAGTTACTCCAGCATTTTGTGAATAAATCGATTTGTACCAGCATCTGCAGTTATTTTCTTATAAATTCTCAGGGCCCGGTGGAATCTGCCCCCTTTTATCAAGGGAGGCAAGAGAGGATATGAGTTTGCAACGCCTTTGAGGAAGACTTTGGTATCCACTTAAGCCACAGTCAAGTTCCCGAATGACTGAGTAGTAGCGAATGTTGCTCCTTTCTTTCTGGAGGAAAGAAGTAATCAAGGAAATCACAAGCTGTTGAGGATCATGTCACTAATCGAGAATCTATTGGAGAGGCAAATTAGGGACAGGTCGTGTGGCTTTGTTGGTCGCAGCTCCCGTCTCACTAAATTGATTGAATTTAATGTAATGATAAATGATTTATGTGGATCTGGCAATCGCATCTGTCTACGTGGATTCTAACAAACCATTTCGAGAAATTGCGTAATTGAATGCTGATCGAGAAGATTTCAATGTGTCTGGGACCCATGGTGATTTGTTACTTTGGATTCCCAACTGTCTTGCTCGGAGAAGGCGGAGGCCGTGCTGGAATGATGTTACTGTGGCCGGTGGTCGTCGACTAGTGATGATCCGCAGGAATCTGTACTGTGCTCTCTATTATTTGTGATATATTATAGACGACGTCAACGTAAATGTAAATGGGTTGGTCTCAATAATTTCGCAGACGATATGAAAATTGGGGGTGTTGCGGATGACCGGAAGTCCGTCAAAGGACACAGCGGGAAATAGATTTGTCGCAAATATGGGCGGATATCCTTTATCTGGCGTGTGGCAGTCACATTTACCCCCCCCCCCGTATGAAGCGAGCGGCCGGAGGAGATAGTTGGGGTCGTTATCTTAACAGCATTTAAATGACACGTCGACAGGTACTTCAGATAGTATAGAGGGATTTGGACAAAACGCGGGTAAATGTGGAGAGCTTAGTGAACGTGGACGAATTGGGCAGAAGGGCCTTTTTCCGTGCTCTATGACTCTATACCACTATGACAGGCCTGTTTTTGTGCTACACGACTATGTGAACCTTCTAAAATCCTACAGAAACCTATATTTACAACCGAATTTCTCGTGTCATTATATCCCCGCAATTTCACGATGGTCTGGCGAATCTTCCTCGTAACCCTGTTAACGGAATTATCCACTTTTGGAGTAAATAACCTAAACCGTACCAGTGAAATAAAAATGCTTAACATTTGAAAATCACAAGTCATGCGATTGAGGGATTATGGATGCATAAAATATCGAATGCATTAACATTCACTAAATCAGAATTTGAATGAATTATTTGGAATGATAGAAAATAATCAATTGATAACTACATGCACTAAACTTCATAATAAAGTAATGAATGGAATTCGGAAGGCCAACTCACGGCATTTGAAGGTAAACATAATTAATAGGGAATAATGTAATTGTAATAACAATGAGATGGTCTTAGACCAATTATATAAGTTAGCCACGCACAATCAAGCAGGAAACGTGCCTATTATAATTTCGCAGTACATTAAAACAACGTAGGTCCGCGGCAATGAATGTGAAGCATTACATTTTGGGAATAGATAGGATAGCACAAAGTATTTTACCCAGAGAACGGGAATCAAAAACTAAAGGACATATGTTTAAGCTGAGAGGAGAGAGATTTAATAGGAAACTGATGGACACTTATTTCATATAGCGGGTGTCTACAACGAGCTCGGCCAGATACTATAACAACATGTATTTGGGTAGGTACATAGAAAGGAAACGTCAAACGTGGTTAGGTGGGACTATTGTGGCATATTGGATGGCATGGAAAGGTTTGGCCCAAGGGCCTGTTTCCATGTTGTATGACACAATGATGCTGTGATTCTAAGAATCAAATTAGCGAATAATTAATTTCCAGAGTAACTGACACATTTTCAATTCACTGCCATATAGCCCGACGAATTCAGTTGTTATTTTTCACGCCGCTATATATTACACTTATTTCTTTATGTTGCCGTCTCAGTGTCCTTTTGGAGCTTGACGTGTTCAAGGAAGCGTATGCCAGTTCGTTATCAGCAGCAGCCATATCTGCGATCTGTGCACAAATGTTTGCTATTGTTAATTGGACATGAAAACGACTAATTTCGCCGAGTAAGACGTATTTATATTCTCAGATGTGTAGAGTGAAGGCGTGAGACGAACTTTACCTTTGCATACGCAGGACTCTCCACATGCCCTTTAGGTTTCTCATATTCTTTGCAGCGGACAAGATCCAAATGGGCGTACATCAGATTGTGGCTAACGTTTTCACCTTCTTCCTGGAAATTCATGAACTTATTGTAAGATTAGTTAAACTACTGATGACGCGTTCGCTTGGAATGCGCTGGCAAGAATAAACGAGCGACAATTATTTTTTTGTAGTCTCGAATGCAACTCCTCCTGTTCTGTTCTCCAGCAAACTTACTCAACAACCCATCTAGATTTATGTCTACGTCATTTATATATATCACAAACAACAGAGATCCCGGTGGAATTCTACTGATCACAAACCTTCAGGCAGAAGATCTTCCTTGCACGCCGAACCTCTGCCACTGTGAAGAAGCTAATTCTAAATTCATATCACCAAGTTACAGTGGATCCTGTACATCTTGATCTTTTGGATCAACCTATCATGAGGGACTTTATCACAAGCCATCCTAAGATTCGTGTTTGCAGCAGTTACTGCCCTTCCTTCATCAATCTCATTTGTCATATGTTCAGAAAACTCAATTACATCAGTAAAACGTGTTAAGCCGTGCTGGTTATCGCTAATTCGTCCATTCGCTTCCCAACGTTACTAGATCCTCTCTTGAAGAAGTCTTTCCAATCGTTTCCCCACCAATAACGTGGGGTTAACCGGTCTATATTTGGATCCAACTGGTTGAGCCTTAGATTCCCTCTAATTCCCATCTTAAACAAAGGAACAACATGTCCAGTACTCCGGAATCTCGCTTGTGGCTGGAGAAGAAAGAGTAAGGTACAATGACAATAGACAATAGGTGCAGGAGTAGGCCATTCAGCCCTTCGAGCCAGCACCGCCATTGAATGCGATCATGGCTGATCACTCTCAATCAGTACCCCGTTCCTGCCTTCTCCCCATACCCCCTCACTCCGCTATCCTTAAGAGCTCTATCCAGCTCTCTCTTGAAAGCATCCAACGAACTGGCCTCCACTGCCTTCTGAGGCAGAGAATTCCACACCTTCACCACCCTCTGACTGAAAAAGTTCTTCCTCATCTCCGTTCTAAATGGCCTACCCCTTATTCTTAAACTGTGGCCCCTTGTTCTGGACTCCCCCAACATTGGGAACATGTTATCTGCCTCTAATGTGTCCAATCCCCTAATTATCTTATATGTTTCAATAAGATCCCCCCTCATCCTTCTAAATTCCAGTGTATACAAGCCCAATCGCTCCAGCCTTTCAACATACGACAGTCCCGCCATTCCGGGAATTAACCTAGTGAACCTACGCTGCACGCCCTCCATAGCAAGAATATCCTTCCTCAAATTTGGAGACCAAAACTGCACACAGTACTCCAGGTGCGGTCTCACCAGGGTCCGGTACAACTGTAGAAGGACCTCTTTGCTTCTATACTCAACTCCTCTTGTTACGAAGGCCAACATTCCATTGGTTTTCTTCACTGCCTGCTGTACCTGCATGCTTCCTTTCATTGACTGATGCACTAGGACACCCAGATCTCGTTGAACTCCCCCTCCTCCTAACTTGACACCATTCAGATAATAATCTGCCTTTCTATTCTTACTTCCAAAGTGAATAACCTCACACTTATCTACATTAAACTGCATCTGCCATGTATCCGCCCACTCACACAACCTGTCCAAGTCACCCTGCAGCCTTATTGCATCTTCCTCACAATTCACACTACCCCCAACTTAGTATCATCTGCAAATTTGCTAATGGTACTTTTAATCCCTTCGTCTAAGTCATTAATGTATATCGTAAATAGCTGGGGTCCCAGCACCGAACCTTGCGGTACCCCACTGGTCACTGCCTGCCATTCCGAAAGGGACCCATTTATCCCCACTCTTTGCTTTCTGTCTGTCAACCAATTTTCTATCCATGTCAGTACCCTACCCCCAATACCATGTGCCCTAATTTTGCCCACTAATCTCCTATGTGGGACCTTGTCGAAGGCTTTCTGAAAGTCGAGGTACACCACATCCACTGACTCTCCCTTGTCAATTTTCCTTGTTACATCCTCAAAAAATTCCAGTAGATTTGTCAAGCATGATTTCCCCTTCATAAATCCATGCTGACTCGGAATGATCCCGTTACTGCTATCCAAATGCTCAGCAATTTCGTCTTTTATAATTGACTCCAGCATCTTCCCCACCACTGATGTCAGACTAACTGGTCTATAATTACCCGTTTTCTCTCTCCCTCCTTTCTTAAAAAGTGGGATAACATTTGCTATCCTCCAATCCACAGGAACTGATCCTGAATCTATAGAACATTGAAAAATGATCTCCAATGCTTCCACTATTTCTAGAGCCACCTCCTTAAGTACTCTGGGATGCAGACCATCAGGCCCTGGGGATTTATCAGCCTTCAGTCCCATCAGTCTACCCAAAACCATTTCCTGCCTAATGTGGATTTCCTTCAGTTCCTCCATCACCCTAGTTCTCCGGCCCCTATAACATTTGGGAGATTGTGTGTATCTTCCTCAGTGAAGACAGATCCAAAGTAACGGTTTAACTCGTCTGCCATTTCTTTGTTCCCCATAATAAATTCCCCTGCTTCTGTCTTCAAGGGACCCACATTTGCCTTGACTATTTTTTTCCTCTTCACGTACCTAAAAAAACTTTTGCTATCCTCCTTTATATTATTGGCTAGTTTACCCTCGTACCTCATCTTTTCTCCCCGTATTGCCTTTTTAGTTAACTTTTGTTGCTCTTTAAAAGAGTCCCAATCCTCTGTCTTCCCACTCTTCTTTGCTATGTTGTACTTCCTCTCCTTAATTTTTATGCTGTCCCTGACTTCCCTTGTTGATCCTTCAACCTCTGCATTATTCCCAGGAATACCTGCCATTGCTGTTTTACCGTCTTCCCTGCTAGGGCATCCTTCCAATCAATTTTGGCCAGCTCCTGCCTGATGCCTCTGTAATCCCCTTTGCTATACTGTAATACCGACACTTCCGATTTTCCCTTCTGCCTTTCCATTTGCAGAGTAAAACTTATCATGTTGTGATCACTGCCTCCTAATGGCTCTTTTACCTCTAGTCCCCTTATCAGATCAGGATCATTACACAACACTAAATCCAGAATTGCCTTCTCCCTGGTAGGCTCCAGTACAAGCTGTTCTAAGAATCCATCTCGAAGGCACTCTACAAAACTCTCTTTCCTGGGGTCTATTTCCAACCTGATTTTCCCAGTCTACCTGCATGTTGAAATCTCCCATAACCACTGTAGCATTACATTTTTGACACGCCAATTTTATCTCCTGATTCAACTTGCACCCTATGTCGAGGCTACTGTTTGGGGGCCTATAGATAACTCCCATTAGGGTCTTTTTACCCTTACAATTTCTCATTTCTATCCATACTGATTCAACATCTCCTGATTCTATGTCACCCCTTGCAAGGGAATGAATATCATTCCTTACCATCAGAGTAACCCCACCCCCTCTGCCCACCTGTCTGTCTTTTCTATACGTTGTGTACCCCTGAATATTCAGTTCCCAGCCCTGGTCCTCTTGTAGCCATGTCTCAGTGATCCCTACAACATCATACTTGCCCATGACTAACTGAGCCTCAAGCTCATCCACTTTATTTTTTATACTACGCGCATTTAAGTACAACACTTTAACTTCTGTATTTACCTCCCCTCTCACATCGTTCACAATTGGCCCTGCCCTTAATTTCTTTTCCCCTATAGAACTTCTGTTCCCATTCTTCCGAGAGTCTTTTGCAATATCTCCTGTATTCCCTTTTACCTCATCTTCATATTCACAATTTGTTAACCCCTCCCCCCCACTACTTAGTTTAAAGCCACAGGTGTCACACTAGCAAACCTGCCTGCCAGAATGTTTGTCCCCCTGCTGTTAAGATGCAACCCGTCCCTTTTGTACAAGTCACCCTTAGCCCAGAAGAGATCCCAGTGGTCCAGAAATCTAAATCCCTGCTCTCTGCACCAGTCCCTCAGCCATAAATTCATACCCTCTATCTCTCTGTTCCTGGCCTCACCAGCACGAGGTACCGGTAGCAGTCCAGAGATAACCACCTTCGACGTCCTACTTCTCAGTGTTTTTCCCAACTCTCTAAACCCCCGCTGTAGCACCTCCTTCCTCTTCCGCCCAACGTCATTCGTGCCCACGTGCACAACGACTTCAGGTTGATCGCCTTCCCTCACTAGGATTTTCTGAAGCCGGTCTGTGATGTGTTGAACCCTGGCACCAGGGAGGCAACAGACCATCCTCAAGTCCCTCCTGTTGCCACAGAATCTTCTGTCCATCCCTCGGACTATGGAGTCACCGACCACTACGGCTCTTCCAGACTTCGGTCTCCCCTGTCGAGTATCCTTGCCAACAGGTCCGCCACTCGGACTGGAAACGTCTTCTGCCCCGACAGTTCCCAAGAGGGTATATCTATTTGCCACTGGGGTCTCCTGTAGTCCACGTCCACTCCCCCCTGAAACAGTCTCCCACCTTCGCTCGACCTGGACCCTTGGCGTGACAGCCTCACAATAGGTCCTGTCGAGGAAACTCTCGCATTCCCGGATGGCCCTGAGGTCATCCAACTGCCTCTCCAACTCCACCACACGTCCCTTCAGGAGCTGCACCTGGACACAGTTCTTGCAGGTGTAGCTCCCAGAAGCTCCAGCGACGTCCCTGTCTTCCCACATCCTGCAGGAAACACACTGCACCAACTTTCCCGCCATCACCTTGTGCCTATAACCAGCTCTGGCTTAAAACAATTGTATCCTCCTCACCTCAGCCTCCTCGCCAAGACTCGCAGCCAAAGACTCGCACTTTTCTCACTGGGCTGCACGCGAACAGGGCTGCACCCTTTTGCAAGTATTGCTTATATCACCAATTAAATTGCCTGATTGTCCAATTTACCTGACTTCTCACTTAAACTAGCACTTACTTTTCTTCTCAGCCAACGGGCGTCCTTGCTCTGCTCCCGGACTGTTCAAATTGACTACTAGCTTCCTTTTGGCGCTCTTTTTAAACTGCCTGTTCAACTGTAATTAGCACTTACTTTTCTGCTCAGCCAACGGGCGTCCTTGCTCTGCTCCCGGACTTTTCAAATTGACTACTAGCTTCCTTTTGGCGCTCTTTTTAAACTGCCTGTTCAACTGTAATTAGCACTTACTTTTCTGCTCAGCCAACGGGCGTCCTTGCTCTGCTCCCGGACTTTTCATATATATAAAATAAATGCGAGCTCCTGTAAATGCATTTTGTATTGTTCTTAATGTCCTCCTTTGAGAATACGTTCAGACAGAATAAGACGTAGTCCTTATTTAAACGGCTTGGTTTCAACAAAGTCACAATCCTCTCTCTACCATTGCAAACGGAATAGTCATATATTAAATTAGCCTTACCCAGCTTTGTCTCCGATTTGCATTTTCTGTATGCTTCTTTGCACCTGCTCGGAAGTAAAATAGTGATAAATGGCCGTGACATGGTGTTTTTTTAGCAGAACGCAATATCATGTGATAATTACACGACAGTTTCACTATATACGGCTTCACTACATATGTATGAAGGCTTAAATCACGTTGCTTGTGCCATGCTTTTTACCAAAATGTTGGACGACACAGAGGTGCAGCAGGTAAATGTGGAGTTTGAGGCACGTTCTGCCTGTGGCCACGTGGGTTTCATTCGTTGCTCCAGTATACTCCCACATCCCAAGTGTGTGCGGAATTATGGGTTAATTGACCTCGGTAAATTGCCCCTACTGTGTATTGAGTGGAAGCGGAAGTAGGCTAAGGTAGAGCTAGTGTGAACGGATGATCGATGGCCGGCGTGGAATAGGTGGACTAAAAGGCCTGTTTCTCTGCTGTAATTTTGTTTCAACCAATCAAACAAAATTTTACTGCAAAATTCACAGATGTTCAGATCTTGACAAAAGGCACAATTAAACGCTGGCTTCTATTTGATGATGTGTCGAAATAAAACGTAGAATTCAAAATATGTTATCATCAAACATTAGTTACATGCAAAATTGAACCTACATTAAGTCGCTGCTGTTTATTATAATCACAATTTTTACCCGTACAAATGTTTCATTTACTTTATTAACAAGAGGATCCTGCAATTCCCAATTCTATAATATTATAATATTACACTGGGATGATAATGTTTAAAAATGGATGAGAAACATACCTCTAAATATAATTGCCATCACAACGATAACGATGATCATTACAATTAACGCTGCACCTCCGATACTTCCAGCGATGAGAGAAGCAGATGAACCCTCGACAGCTGTGAGGTTAAACCGATGACCAAATGTTTATATTTAATTAAGTTATTTCAAAGTAGACTTTGCGGAACACAAAGCAGATATTTCAAATGTTCACTAAATGGATTTCACCATAACCGCGTGGAGTGCGGCAAAGAGACAGCACTTTCGATTTATAGCGCGATTACGAGTGAAATAAATAGATCTCAAGTGAACTTTGTGGGATATTGATCGTTCGGAAACAGAAAATTGTGGAACATAATATATCAATCAGTATATATTCTGTTCACCATATGGCGTAAATCTTGAAGGAGATGTCAATGTTACTAACGCTGGCCAGGAGTGAATCATTACAGACATCTTCTCCCCACTCACAGTCCCCAATTAATGCGAGTGCCAACAAGGTAGTTCTCATAGAAAGACTGAAAATACTGGAGCAACTCTGCGGGTCAGGCATCATCGTTGGAGAAAATGGAAAGGTAACGTTTTGTGTCGGGACACTTCTTCAGACTGATTGTAGGGTAATGAGGGCGGAAGCAAGAAAAAACCAGGAGCAATCGGAACCGGTACGACATGGCGTCACGCAGGGAGGTTCCCTTATAGGCCACTGTTGGTGAGGCACGACGTTATCTCAAGAGGGATACATCGTTGCCAATCGTGAAACTGGTTATTCGACATTTAGAGGAAGATGGCAAATAGGGGGGGGGGGGGAGGTGAGTGCTTGTCGACATTACTAAAATGAGAGAATTCAACGTTGATACCGCTGGCTTGTATGCTACAAAGGTGAAATATGAGGTGCTGTTCCTCCAATTTGCTTTCGCCGCTCTGTGCAATGTAGGCGTCCGAGGACAGAGTGTCAGTGTAGGAATGAAAAGCGGAATTAAAATACTTAGCAAATGGGAGATCCAGTAGGTCCTGGCAAACTGAGAATGCTCAGCTAAATGGCCGCAGAATCCACATCTTTTCACACAATTGTACAGGACCCCGCATCCAGAACACCGGATGCAATAGATAAGATTAGAGAGTGTGCATGTGAACTGCTGTCCAACCTGGAAAGAATGTCGGAGTCCCTGCATAGAGGCGAGGAAAGAGGTACAAGGACAGGTGTTACATCTCCTGCAGTTGTAGAGGAAAGAACCTTGGGATGGGGTCGTCTGGGTTTATAGGGATGAACGAACCAGAGTTGTGGAAGGATCGGTCTCTGCAAAAGGCGAAAGGGGATGGAGATGGAAAGATTTAATTCATAGTGGGATCAGGTTGGAGGCGACTGAACTGTTTGAAGATGATGTTTAGGATAGCGGAGGCTAGTGCGGTGAATGGAGACAGAGAGAGAGAAAAGAAGGATAGAGCGGTGTCAGAGATAGTCCAGGTGAATTTGATGGCAGGGTGGAAATTAGTGATTAAGTTAATAAAGTCGATGAGTCCTGCACGCTGTAGGATGTAGCTCGGCTTGTCCAGGACTGGCCGTTCTGTATCGCAAATGAGGTCGGTGGTGGGGGGAGTGGTGAAAACAAGACAGGGGCGGGGGCTGGGCTCTGGGGCGATGGCTGATCTATCTCTCCCTCGTAACCCCATTCTTCTGCCTTCTCCCCATAACCGCTGACACATGTTGTAGGAGTAGAGTGGTTAGGAGCAGGAAAACCTCATGGCCTCCGTTTCTTCTTTGAAAAGTACTGAAAGATATTTTCCTCACGAACACTCTCCTGTGCCTAGAGTAACTTCTCGTCACCCTCAATTACTTTTTTTTTGACGCCTTTCACTTTCTCCAAGTTAAAGTTGCAGCATGGACACTCACTCAGATACAGCTACTGGCTATCTTTTTTGTTAGTTACATCGTGCAGTGCTTTTTCCAAGCATACACCGGCGTTATCCCCCAACTCTTTCTCCAATACATCAACAAGTATACTGGAGCTACTTCTTGCACCCGTGTGGAACTTATGGTCTTTTTTAATTACAGCACTAACTTGCACCCTGCCCTCATTCTTTGGTGAATGTGATTCCACCACACCGATCCCCCTTCTTTCCCCCACCCACCCCCCATAACGTCATCTACTGCATCCAGTGTTCCTGATGTGGGCTACCGTACAAGGTATGGTATCAAGACAAAGGTAGATTCAGCGGCCATTTAGCTGAATACTTGCACGAGGTCCGCCAAGGCCTACCGGATTTCCCGGTTGCTAAATATTTAGAATCCCTTTCCCATTCGTACACTGATCTTTCTGTTCTGGGCATCCTGCATTGCCAGAGTGAGGCCACAGACAAATTGTAGGACTAGTGCTTCATATTTCGGTATTTGCGCAGCTTATTTTTAGGTAGCTTCTGTGTCTGAGTGTCTGAGTGCCTGAGTTGCAATTGGTTACCCGTTTCAGCCATAAGTGAACAAAAAGAAAACCTTCACCCAGTTAGTGGTGCAGCAATTATGCTGCCGACTCACAACTCCATGTATCCGGGCACAGGCCTGGCTTTGGGAACTGTCTGCATGGACATTGCACGTTCTCTGCTATTTTACCAAGGATCTGCTTGGTGGGTTAATTGATTATTTTTACCTTATTCCTCGGGATGGTGTGATGGTTGTGGGGGCGTCAGAGTGGACTTGTAGAGCACGTGAAAGGGGATGGGTTACTGATGTGCGAACGATTGCGGGAACGGTATTTATGGAATTCTGGGAAGCAACATAGACTGTATGGACCGTGCAGCCGTCTACCCTGGCAGGAAATAGGACAATTGTACAAGTTCTACGAAAATAAATTCGCTTCAGAAAGTATAATATTAAAAAAATCTTCACATTCTATTTTTACTATTATTGGTATTATTATTATTTAGTGGACTATCGATTATACTGTCCGTGGAACACGTTACCTTGATGATGGACCGTGTAGTTGGCAGTTGCTGGAGTTAGCATAGAACGGTGAATAATCTTACATGTGTAAACGGTCCCTTCTTTGACTGCCTGTTTCTCCACTAAAGTGCTGATAACTTCATACAATCCGTCTGCCGTTGAATTTTGTTCATGCCGAAATCCAGATTGGATGACGGTACCATTTTTATACCAGGTGAGATTAAATTCTTTCGGATAAAAGGCAGCCGTTCTGCACTGGATTTTCAGGAAATGAGTCGCAGCATTTCTAGGTCGAACAGCTACGATCTTCAGAGGAGAAGGGACAGCTAAGTAAAGAGGAATAGAATTAAAAGAAAGGGAAAACGTTCATTACATCATCAAATAACAGTTGTTACAACGATACTTAATTCCATCATAATTTTTAAATCGGGAGCCCAGGTGAACTTCTTCATCGCAATTAACCCCCCCCCCCCCCCCCTTCCCTTGACATGCATTCTCTTGACATTTAATTAAAAAAATAGAGTACTAATCTGCACACTTATTTCTTGTGCTAAAATGTGCGAATCAACCTCCAAGTTTAAACTCTTCAAAAGCCTAGTACTGTTGTGAATATTTCAACTTTTCAATATAATCAGTTGTAAACAATTGCAGACTTTGTCTGGCTTACAGGGAATACGTTGACTAACATTTCTTGTTTCTCTAATGCGGCGCAAGAAATATAACTTATATTCCAAATAATTTGGTGGAAATAAAAATCTCGCTCTTTCAATTAACAGGATTAAATGTTGATAACATTATCATTAGGATAATGAAGAAGGGTCTCGACCCGAAACGTCACCCATTCCTTCTCTCCCGAGATGCTGCCTGACCTGCTGCGTTACTCCAGCATTTTGTGAATAAATCGATTTGTACCAGCATCTGCAGTTATTTTCTTATGTCATTAGGATAACATTAGGAGGATCCCCGCCTCGTCGTTCAGTGTAAAATTGAAATAGTTGTATTTCTTCATCTTACACTCACTGCCTTCAATATACATCAACTCAAATATCATTGCTGACATGCCCTCTGGCTGCATTGTTACTCTCCTATATTTTCAAACGAATCAATCTAGAATAGTTTTCCAACGTTTTGCACATTTGCATTCTGGATTAAAGACTTTTGTGAAACAAAATTCAAATTCGAGCTGCAACTTGGAACCCCAGGTTTCTAGTTGTGCCGTTCGCTCACCATGGACGATCAGTTGCGTTGCTGTTCCCTTTCCAACCGTTCGGCCCGCTTGGCTTGCAAGACAATAGTACTTTCCGGCGTCCGAGACCGTGACATTTAGCAGGTGAAGGTAGGCGCCTCCTGCCTTTTTAGTAAAGATTTTCCTGCTATCTTCTTTCGGGGAGATTGGATTCTCATCTTTCCACCAGTGAACCGTTAGGTTTGACAGATTTACATTGAAGGGGAAGGAACACCGACAGGTAAACGTCATACCACTGATCACCGCCTTCTGAACATCATCCGATATCGTCTTGCCCGACCTGTCCTCAGCAGCTGTCAACAGATGGTGCACAATCTAGTTTAGTCATTGATATACAGCAATGGGAATTTAACACTGCTGTCAAAAATCTTATTGCACGCAGACCAAATATTTACAATGAATTGAACCGAATTATTATGCCCGCTTTTTGTGTCCTCGTAAAGGTTTCGTAAATTACACTCCTCTCCAGAACTCTTACAACAGCAATTACTTTATGGACACTTCAGCACGACATTATAACGAACAACTATCACGTCTGCGTATTTTGAAGACGCATAAATAAAAAGCAATAGGAGTCCTAGTTTACCCGCATACAAAATTCCAACGAAATACATCATCCAATGTGACACTTTCAGAAACATATCGACGACGAAAATGAAGCAGGCCTGGCTGGGAAAGATGAAGGTCTGGTTAATAATCGTCACGGTACCTTCTACACTGACTCCTAATCGCATCTGTCACCCCATGATACGGCCGAGAAATGCGCTGCTTTTTAATATGGGGCTTGGCTGAGTACCTGAAGGCGGAAATTGAGTCAGGAAATAGAAGGCTGTTTTATTTGAGGACTTTAACCATTGCGCACATCGATCATTTCTCGATTTTGTCCTCGTGAGAGGATCTAATTCAAATAAGATGCAAAATAAGAACATATTTTCGTTAATTGCCCCCCCCCCCCCCCCATCGGTAATTTGGTAAAGCCATGGATGAACCAATCTTGGTTTCAAACGCCGCTTTTCTGTTCTTTTCCCCTTAATCGACCCTCAAAGTTTATTTTCTTCCAGATTTTGCGTTGTATACATTCAATAACGCCCACCCAGATCCTTCTCTTTTCTGTTTAGTATGTGTTCCACCCTTTGGTTTCCTGAACGTTCGTTCGAGGAACCCTAATTAAAGAGTACGTTCCCTCAATCAACCCAACCGCCCACAACCCGGAGGATTTATATATTTCAAAATTATCACCTCTTGTTTTTATATGGTCCATCACGACATAACTATAGATTTAAGTAGTTGTGCCTGAGTACCTCGCCGTGGCATTCCGCCATTCGCAGTTAGTCAATCTGGCAATCATCCATTCATCCCATTGCCCTTTTCTGATAATTACCCACCTTAGCATCCATTTCCTTATAAGTTATATCGCCAACACATTCGTGTGTTCCTATCTTGATCAGATATATTTTATAGAGAATACTACAAAGTGCTTCATGATATCCATATACAAGTTCTCAGAGTTCCCTTTTATTCACATTGCTCCCTCCATCGTGAAATAATGCTAGAACATTTATCAAATTCGGTGTGTTGTCCATAAACCCACTTGGACTCTTGATAGACTTAGAGTTTCATCAACGTCCCGCTACACTTTAATCAGTAATGGATTTCAACACTTTCCCAATAGCAGTTGACAGAATAAATTGCCAGTAGTTTCCTCCTGCTCGTGCCCCTCTTATCTTTTAACACTGTCGTGACATTTACAGTTTGCCCAGATCTACTCGAAACGCATGGAGTTGCATTTCAATACAAAATAGAATCCGCCTCATCCACAGTCACTTCGATGGTAGTTAAACCACCGAGAACGCTCTTCTCTCGCCATAGCTTCTCCTTAGTTATTATTGTTCAATGTTCCTAGTTTCCATTACCGTGAAAACCAGATACTGAGCAATTATTTATAATCCTTGGCACATTTTTCCCCATGATTTTTTTTCCCCATGAGAAAATGGGGCAAAATGTTTAATTTAGTTAATCTCTTCCTTGTTATCTATCTGAAGAATATCTTTCTCTCTGCCTCAATGTTATTTATTGCATGACGCCCAGGCTCTGTCTCGTTCTCGTTATTTTATTTTACCTCTCCGATAGTTTAGATTAGCTTAGTGCGTGGAAACAGACCCTTCGGGCCACCGAGTCCGCGCCGACCAACGATCATTGTACATTGCTTCTGTTCGACACACCAGGAACAATTTGCAGAGGTCAATTAACCAACAAACCTGCAAGCCTTTTGGGATGTGGAAAGAAAACTGAGTAGCTGGGGGAACCCAACGTTCACAGCCAGAACATATAGACATCACCCGTAGTCAAGATAGCGTCCGTGTTTCTGGCGCTGTGAGGCAGCACATTGACTGTGCCACCCTAAACTTGTTGAAAATCGACATAATCATGTTGGCCGTTGGCAGTCTATGGACGAGGACAGTGCCATAGTGCCAATGGATATATCATGCTCTTTTGTCAACGCTGTCGGGATAGCAAATGATGAAGTCTGCGAATCTGTGGGAGTTCTGTTGAAGCTGCGATAATATTTTCCCACTATATCGAATGAGTCGATCTCGAAGATTTGAATCGCTTAGTGAGACCGGTTTCGTCCTCGTCCTTTCCATAGTTCACAGGCAGCATTTCTGGAGAGAAGGAATGGGTGACGTTTGAGGGCGAAGAAGGTTTGAAGAAGTGTCTCGACCCGAAACGCCACCCATTTCTTCTCTCCAGATATGCTGCCTGTCCCGCTGAGTTACTCCAGCATTTTGTGTCTACCTATAGTTGTTTTTTTAAATATCAGTTACGTAAATAATATCTACGAATTGACTAATATATTCGAAATATATTAGTCTCCGTGGTATTGCTTTTATTATCCTTCATAACGATCCAATCACATAACATCGGTCGTGTAGGCCTTGCCACGTTTGATGTAATCTGTTTAAGGATGGTGGCACAATGTTTCATCGCTGTATAGTAAGATAGAGACCCCCAAACTTGTGCGAAGATTGTAGTCCGACAATGGAAGTTGTGGAAGTTAAATTCCGATTAATAATTCGGAATTTTAAATAAAAATAAGCTTGAGTAATAATTTGCATGGATCTACCAGAAGCACTATTTATCTGTTCCTTAAGAGAGACAAGCGACTTCATTTCCCTCATCTTGTTTATATGTGACTCCATACTGCAACGATACACTTTTTAGTTTTTTTAGTTTAGGTTTAGAGATACAGCCCAGAAAGGGGCACTTCGGCCCACCGAGTCCGCAACGACTAGCGACCCCTCCATCCACCCCCCCCCCCCCCCGGCACCTTAACAGTACACACACTCGGGACAAGTTTACATTAAAACCAAGCCGAACCGATTAACCTTATAAACCTGTAGGTCCTTGCAGTGTGGAAGGAAACCTAAGATCTCGGAGGAAACCTCACGCAGTCACGGAGAGAACGCACAAACACCGTGCAGATAGCACCCGTAGTCAGGATCGAGCCCGCGATTCTATCGTCGGAAGGCAGCAACTCTACCGCTACACCACCTGGCCACACTTGATTTTTCTGGCACGGCTACGCTATAGATATACCGATTAGACTTTGGAAATCCCGCATACACGCTGGGTCTGTTCTCAGCAGATGTGGTTCCAATCCACAAAAAAACATAATTATTGTGGACGTCTTTTTGCATAAAAACCATGTTAACCCCATATTCACCTCAGTAACACCCATGTGCTTCATATTTGAAATTCAAACGCCCATCACAGTACCTGATAGGTTCTTGACCGGTTTCATTTTTAAACCGATTACCCGCACGTTTGTGGAAATATAATACGTTCTACTGTCAGAACGTTCACATGCAGCAACATCGGTTGCGCCCCCTACCCATAATGTTCTGCGATCTCTTCTCTGTGAGGTCTTATTTCCGTCTCTCTGTCAGTGCACCGTTACATTAGGTTGATTAAGATCGAAGAGGAAGGGAAATAGGCGTGTAACGTTTTGCTGAGCGGCGTCTTCTGAGCTGCATCGGATGTCGCTTTCCCCTACACGTCCAGAGCAACGGCCAACAGAAATTACATATTCCAGTTAAACTAATCTTCTCGTGGTTTATCAACACTCGCAACAAAAATGTATAATTATTTCAATAAGACGAAGTAACAGATTTATTATCTTCCTCGTTTCCTTGATGGACCCTGTTTCGATTCTCACCGTGCCTTTACTATTGACGACGAGCACTTTAGGCTCAAGTTCTTATTTAGCAATGAAGATATCTGTGTTTCTTGTCGATTATGAACTTAATCACGGACTCTGTGATTTAGGTATCGGAGAATAAACAAAATAAATCGGGCAGATAGAGTAAAGGACCATTCTTACTCAGCTCATCATCCGGTAAGGGCTAAGTTCAAATTTCGCTATGGAAGCGAGATGAAATTAATTATATTTTATTTAAAATTGTCAATTTAGTCACAATGATAACTGAATTGTGGGATTGTTCTTGAAATCTCGTGTGGCACAATTAAGCCCTTCAGAGGATAACCTTGCCCCAATCGAGGCTTGTACAGTGCCCTCCCTAATGTTTGGGACGAAGACCCATCATTTATTTATTTGCCTCTGGTTGAGGCAAATCTCCACAGGTTGAGATTTATAATAGAAAACAATCGCATGTGGTTAAAGTGCACATTGTCGGATTTTAATAAAGGCCATTTTTATAAATCTTGATTTCACCATGTAAAAATTACAGCAATGTTTATACACAGTCCCTCCGCTTCAGGGCACCATAATGTTTGAGACACAGCAATGTTATGTAAATGAAAGTCAAGTCAAGTCAAGTCAAGTCAATTTTATTTGTATAGCTCATTTAAAAACAACCCACGTTGACCAAAGTGCTGTACATCTGATTAGGTTCCAATGGGGAAAAAATGAAACATACAGTAGCACGCAAACAGTTCACAGCGCCTCCTCAATGAGCCTCAAACGCTAGGGAGTAGAAATAGGTTTTGAGCCTGGACTTAAAGGAGTCGATGGAGGGGGCAGTTCTGATGGGGAGAGGGATGCTGTTCCACAGTCTAGGAGCTGCAACCGCAAAAGCGCGGTCACCCCTGAGCTTAAACCTAGACCGCGGGATAGTGAGTAGCCCCAAGTCGGCCGACCTGAGGGACCTGGAGTTAGAGAGGGGGGTTAGAAGATTTTTGATGTAGGGGGGGGGAGTGTCCATTTAGGGCTTTATACGCGAATAGGAGGAGCTTGAAGTTGATTCTGTACCGTACAGGGAGCCAGTGGAGAGAGGCCAGAATCGGGGTGATGTGGTCCCTTTTACGGGTACCCGTCAGGAGTCTCGCTGCGGTGTTTTGGACCAGTTGCAGGCGGGACAGGGAAGATTGGCTGATCCCAGTGTATAGGGAGTTGCAGTAGTCTAGGCGGGAGGAAATGAAAGCGTGAATGATTTTTTCTGTGTCGTCGAATTGGAGGAAAGGTTTGATTTTAGCTATGTTTCGAAGTTGGAAGAAGCTGGCTTTTACCACAGCGTTGACTTGCTTATCAAATTTTAATGCAGAGTCAAATATCATGCCGAGGTTTTTGACATGCGGTTTGACTAGGCAGGATAGACTTCCAAGACTGCCTGTTAATAATTTGATGGAGTCGGGGGGGCCGAATAGGATGACCTCAGACTTGCTCTCATTTAATTGGAGGAAGTTCTGTGCCATCCAACATTTTATGTCCTCAAGGCAGTGTAAGAGGCTGTTTAAATTTGACTGGTTGTTGGGTTTCAGGGGGAGGTAAAGCTGAGTGTCATCGGCATAGCAGTGGGAAGAAATGCCGTGCCTTTGAATGATTTGGCCAAGGGGGAGCATGTATAGAGAGAAGAGAATGGGGCCTAGGATGGAGCCTTGTGGAACTCCGCAGGAGAGGCTAGCTGGAGCAAAGGAATAACTGCCTATGTTGATGGCGAAACTCCTATCTTTGAGGTACGAAGCGAACCAGCTCAGGGCAGTGCCATCAATGCCAACCGCGTACCGGAGACGGTCAATAAGGATGGTGTGGTCCACTGTATCGAACGCTGCGCTGAGGTCGAGAAGGAGCAGGATTGCACAGTCGCCGGTGTCGATGGCGAGAAGCAGGTCGTTGTGTACCTTCAACAAGGCAGACTCTGTGCTGTGGTGGGCTCTGAAACCTGACTGGAAACTTTCCAGGATGGTGTTTTGGTGCAGGTAGGGCACTAATTGGTTTAGAATTGCGTTTTCAATGACTTTTGACAGGAATGGCAGTTTGGAAATGGGTCTGTAGTTGCTAGGCAAGGTGGGGTCTAGGTTAGGTTTCTTCAGTAGGGGCTGGACCACCGCCTGCTTGAAACTGGTTGGAACAGTGCCAGTGGCCAGAGAACTGTTGATAATAGAGAGGATGCTGGGACCGGCTATTGCAATGACATCCTTCAGAAGGGCAGTGGGGGCAGGATCAAGGGGGCAGGTTGCAGGTTTCATAGCGGAGACAAGCTTTGCAAGGGAAGATAGAGTGACGGGTTGGAAGCAGTCCAATTTAGATGAACAGACTAGTGAGACAGCTAGGTCACGGGTGGGAGGGGAAATGTTCATTCTAATGTTCTCAACTTTGTTGGTGAAACATTTAGCGAATTCTTCGCACTTAGCAGGGGACCCAACTAAGCTGGTACTGGGGGCGGGACATATGACAGAGGTAATTGTTCTAAATAGGACCTTGGAGTTATGAGAGTTTTTGGAAATAAGGTCGGAGAAGTATTGTGCTCTAGCAGACTTTACTGCTTCCTGGTATTTGAGAAGATTGTTTATCAGAATTTCGAAGGAAATTTGAAGCTTGTCACATTTCCACCTGCTTTCTGATTTTCTGCACTCCCTTCTTAGGGCTTTGGTGGAGTCATTGAGCCACGGCCGACCTTTGGGCTTAGGCTTTTTCATTTTAAGGGGAGCGATAGAATCCAGGATGGAAGAGCAAGTGATATTAAATAAAGAGGCGAGATCCTCAGTGCTGAGATGGGGGGGAGAGGCCTCAATAGTGCAGATGTTGGGGGCAGCTGTGAGAGCCTCAGAGAATTTACTGGCAGTCAATGAATTTATGTCGCGGGAGTAGCGAACAGGGAGATGAGATTTTGCGGGAGATAAAGGCAGAGATGCGTCAAAAATGATAGCGCTGTGGTCCCATAGACAGGCTTCAGTAGTTTCAATGTTGTTGATTGGGAATCCGGACGATAACACTAGGTCGAGAGTATGGCCTAACTTGTGAGTGGGTCCCGTGGTGTAAAGAGTCAGATTGAAGGACTCAACCAGGTGCATAAATTCACTCACAAGAGGCTTAGTGGGACAGCAAACATGAATATTAAAGTCACCAAGAATCATGATCCGGTCAAATTTGGGCAAAATGCTAGAAATCAGATCAGCAAATTGGATGATGAAGTCCTTATGCATTTTTGGTGGGCGATACACAAGAACAATTAAGAGGGGATAGGCTAGGCCTACTTTAATTAGTTGCACCTCGAAACTGGAGAAATGATCAGCGTTCAGGAGGCGGCAGTTGAAATGTTTCTTAAACACAGTGGCTAAGCCCCCACCGCGCCCGGAGAGCCTAGGCAAGGTGAAGAAGTTACAGTTATCAGGACAGAGTTCCACGAGTGGAGCAAGCTCACCAGGGTTAAGCCAGGATTCTGTGAGCAGTAAGAAGTCCAATCCACGGGTGATTAAGAAGTCGTTGAGGATGAAGGTCTTGTTCTGTAGGGATCTTGCGTTGATCAGGGCCACTTTAGCAGGGACAGCAGGTGAGCTTCGGTCTGGTAGCGGCTCCCACGCCAGCGGGCTGAGGTTCAGGGAGATCACGCCGCTGCGCTTCACAGATGGCCTTGCTGGGAGCCCACGGGCCGGCAGTCCAGGGACCACGATGATCGGTCGAAGAGCGGCATACCTGAGCTCGAGGGAGCGCCGGTGGATGGAGCTGTAAGGTCGACCAGGTCCGACTTCGCATCGCTGGGCGAGGTAGGCCGCTGTTGGATGAGCGCGGGCGAGGTTTTTTAAATTTTCGAATGTTCCCGCGCGTTTACCCCGCCTCCTAGCGCGGTGCGTGCGGCGTTGGATGTAAGGCTGGGCCCGCACATCTACCGGGAGTTGATCGAGGAGCGATAGCTGGAAGAAACTTTGTCCGGGACCTGGACTGAAGAAGTCGACGACGGAGGGTCGGATCAACAGGAGGGTTCGGCGGTCGTAAACCAAAGTGGCTCGAAGAACACTACGATCTCCAGGTGAGCGACGACAGGCAGCCAAACACAACGGCGCGGCCATCTTTTTTCAAAGTAGTCATGTTTAGTATTTTGTTACATATCCTTTGCATGTAATGACTGCCTGAAGTCTGCGATTCATGGACATCACCAGTTGCTGGGTGTTTTCTCTAGTGATGCTCTGCCAGGCCTGTATCGTAGCCATCTTTAGCTTATGCCTGTTTTGGGGGCGAGTCCTCTTCAGATTTCTCTTCAGCTTATGATAAGCGGGCTCAATTGGATTCAGATCGGGTGATTGACTTGGCCACTCAAGAATTGACCAATTTTTAGTTTTGAAAATGGCCTTTGTTGCTTTAGCAGTATGTTTGGGATCATTGTCTTGCTGTAGAATGAACCGCCGGCCTATGATTTTTGAGGCATTTGTTAGAACCTGAGCAGATAGAATGTGTCTAGACACTTCAGAATTCATCATGCTACTACCATCAGCAGTTGTATCATCAATGATGATAGGTGAGCCAGTATCTTCAGCAGCCTTACATGCTCAGGCCATAACACCCCCACCACCGTGTTTCACAGATGAGGTGGTATGCTTTGGATCTTGGGCAGTTCCTTCTCTTCTCCATACTTTGCTCTTTCCATCACTCTGATATGTTAAGCTTCGTCACATCTGTCCACATGACGTTTTTCCAGATCTGTGGTTGGTCTTTTAAGTACTTCTTGCCAAACTGTAACCTGGCCATCCTATTTTTGTGGCTAACCAGTGGTTTGCATTTTGTTCATGAAGTCTTCTGCGGACAGTGGTCACTGACAAATCCACACTGATTCCTGAAGAGTGTTTCTGATCTGTCGGGCAGGTGTTTGTGGATTTTTCTTTATTTTAGAGAGAATTCTTCTGCCATCAGCTGTGGATGTCTTCCTTGGCCCGACAGTCCCTTCGCGATTACTAAGCTCACCAGTGCTCTCCTTCTTTTGAATTATGTCCCAAACAGTTGATTTTTGTAAGCCTACGGTTTGGCTGATGTCTCTAACAGTTTTATTGGTGGTTTGCAGTCTCATAATGGCTTCGTTGACTTTCATTGGCACAACGTTGGTCCTCATATTGATAACAGCAATAAGTGTTTCCAAAGGAGATGGAAAGACTGCGGAAAGACTGGGTGCTGAGAGCTCTCTTATACCTGCAAGAAGAAGGCAATTAAAAACACCAGGGCAATTATAAACACCTGTGAAGCCATGTGTCCCAAACATTAAGGTGCCCTGAATAGAGGGGGGGGGGGGGGTCACACTATGTATAAACACTGCTGTAGTTTCTACATGGTGAAACAAAAATGCACAAAAATGACCTTCATTAAAATCTGACAATGTGCACTTTAACCTCGTGTGATTTATTTCTATTACAAATCTCAAATTGTGGAGTACTTTGGCAAATACATAAATCATGGTTCTTTGTCCCAAACATTATGGAGGGCACTGTAATTCCAACACATTAATGTGGTTCTCTTTCAATGTCACCTGAAACATACTAGTAATTGGGGCTGGGCTACCCATGAACACAAAATGAAACTATGCTTCGTGAAAAAAAGCTGTATCTGCATCCAAAATACGCAGAGGAAACACGAGTAAAGGTGAAGGGAAAAAACAGCAGATACTGGTTTAAATCGAAGGTAGACACAAAATGCTGGAGTAACTCAGCGGGTCAGGCAGCATCTCGATAGAGAAGGAATGGGTGACGTTTCGGGTCGAGACACTTCTGCAGACTGGAGTCTACGCGTAAAGGTAAGATGAGTTCAAAGAAATCGGCAATGAATTTTCTGATCAGAAAGAAAAGAATGCGTCAATCATATGGCTCCACGTCCACTAGAATTATCTCCTTTATGTGTAATCACAGAACATTTTCGCGCTTACTTGCAGGGACTTTGAAGAATGGAAACTAAAGGCGTGGCTTTATCCGGAACATGTCAGGCAATAATTAGACCGCACGAAAGTAAAAGAATGTAGGCAGCGAAATCATTCACTCGTTCAAATGTCCTTATTTTTATACTTTGTCTGAAACGATTAAACTAACAGGTGTTCATTACCGGCTGTACGTAATCTAATTAACAGATGCTACATGACCTGAAGCGGACCTCCCGAGTACAAATTTTCCTCATTTTCGGAAGCCTTGTATTTAAAGATGTTAAAAGGGCCACGGGCACGGATTGACGGCAAGATTATATTAGAGTTCGTTAATGTAAAGCAATAACTGCATTGTTCACATTTATCTTCAAATTAATGTTCCAGGTTGGCGAAAGTCGTGTGGTTAATGTAATGCTATGAGGTATTTTGTTGAAAGCTTCACAACGAATTCGATTAGGAGCTCATATTGGTTGCACGGTTATTCTTCCAATTGTAATGTTAACTGGATGCAACAAAGTGAACTTTAATTGTTCTCAACTTCGAAATACAATTCAGAATGATGTGAAGCCGCGTTTAGAATGGCCGCAGTTTAACGAAGGTATCTAACTGGAATAATTAACTTAATTAAATTGTTTGAATTAACTTACTTGTACTAAAATCCATTATGGAAGTATTGCCGTTTGGCGTTTATGGATTGAACAAGCCTGCTTTGTGTTGAAGTCCCATTCAGGATTCTGTACTCCTGCACCTGTTGTCTGTTGTCTATTGTAAAATGTCAGGGGCACTCACATATTCATCTACTGAGGCAATAGGGGTGGAGCACAATATTAAGAGAGGTGTAATCACTCTAATGGGATTATACCATCGACCTCCCCAAAGCCGGTGAGTGACGGAGAAACATATATGTGGGGAGATTACGGAAAGACGTCAAAGCATCAGGTTTCTGGTATCGGTAACAACTTCCCCATTATTGACTGTGACTTCCTTCGTGCGGAGGATCTAAAGTGAGCAAGCTTGATTAGGTGTATCGAAGGTAGTTTCTTAAAACAGTCCGTGAATAGTCCAGCTCGAAGTCGGACCATGTTGCACCTTGCTTTGGGAAATGAGCTTGACCTAGTGGCTGATGTTTCAGTAAAATAATATTTTGGGATCCCTGACCCAAAGGTTTTACGAATAGGGAAACATCTAGATACTGGGGGGAAGTATTAAAGTGGATTACAACGTTATTAAGCAATAGACAATAGACGCAGGAGTAGGCCATTCGGCCCTTCGAGCCAGCACCACCATTGAATGTGATCATGGCTGATCATTCTCAATCAGTACCCCGTTCCTGCCTTCTCCCCATACCCCCTGATTCCGCTATCCTTAAGAGCTCTAGCCCTCTCTTGAAAGCATTCAGAGAATTGGCGTTCACTGCCTTCTGAGGCAGCGAATTCCACAGATTTACAACTGTCTGACTGAAAAAGGTTTTCCTCTTCTCCGTTTTAAATGGCCTACCCCTTATTCTTAAATTGTGGCCCCTGGTTCTGGACTCCCCCAACACTGGGAACATGTTTCCTGCCTCTAACGTGTCCAACCCCTTAATAATCTTATATGTTTTAATAAGATCCCCTCTCATCCTTCTAACCTCCAGTGTATACAAGCCTAGTCGCTCCAGTCTTTCACCATACGACAGTCCCGCCATTCCGGGAATTACCCTAGTAAACCGACGCTGCACGCCCTCAATAGCAAGAATATCCTTCCTCAAATTTGGAGACCAAAACTGCACTCAGTACTCCAGGTGCGGTCTCACTAGGGCCCTGTACAATTGCAGAAGGGCCTCTTTGCTCTATCATCAACTCCTCTTGTTATGAAGGCCAACATTCCATTGGCTTTCGTCACTGCCTGCTGTACCTGGACGCTTCCTTTCAGTGACTGATGCACTGGGACACCCAAATCTCGTTGTACGTCCCCTTTTCCTAACTTGACACCATTCAGATAATAATGTGCCTTCCTATTCTTACCACCAAAGTGGATAACCTCAAACTTATCCACATTAAACTGCATCTGCCATGCATCCGCCAACTCACACAACCTGTCCAAGTCACCCTGCAATCTCATAAGCATCTTCCTCACAGTTCACACTGCCACCCAGCTTTGTGTCATCTGCAAATTTGCTAATGTTACTTTTAATCCCTTCATCCAAGTCATGAATGTTTAGTGTAAATAGCTGCAGTCCCTGCACCGAGCCTTGCGGTACCCCATTAGTAACTGCCTGCCATTCTGAAAGGGACCCATTTATCCCCACTGTTTGCTTTCTATCCGCCAACCAATTTTCTATCCATGTCAGTACCCTACCCCCAATATCATGTGCTCAAATTTTGCCCACTAATCTTCTATGTGGGACCTTGTCGAAGGCTTTCTGAAAGTCAACGTACACTACAACCACCGGCTCTCCCCTATCCATTTTCCTAGTTACATCCTCAAAAAAATCCAGAAGATTAGTGAAGCATGATTTCCCGTTCGTAAATCCATGCTGACTGGGAACGATCCTGTTATTGCTATCCAAATGCTCCGTAATTACGTCTTTTATAATTGACTCCAGCAGCTTCCCCACCACTGATATCAGACTAACTGGTCTATTATTTGCTGTTTTCTCTCTCCCTCCTTTTTTTAAAAAGTGGGATAACATTAGCTACCATCCGATCCACAGGAACTGATCCTGAATCTGTAGAACATTGGAAAATGATCACCAATGCGAACATGATTTCTAGAGCCACCTCCTTAAGTACTCTAGGATGCAGACCATCAGGCCCTGGGGATTTATCAGCCTTCAGTCCCATCAGTCTACCCAACACCATTTCCTGCCTAATGTGAATTTCCTTCAGTTCCTCCGTCACCCTAGGATCTCTGGCCACTAGAACATCTGGGAGATTGTTTGTATCTTCCTTAGTGAAGACAGATCCAAAATACCGGTTCAACTCGTCTGCCATTTCCTTGTTCCCCATAATAAATTCCCCTGCTTCTGTCTTCAAGGGACCCACATTTGCCTTAACTATTTTTCCCTCTTCACATATCTAAAGAAGCTTTTACTATCTTTGTTACACTTTGTTACATTGTAAAACTGTTTCGACATTCTTTGAACTTTTACTGTGTTGGATGAAAGATAATTGTGGCGAGATAAGGAAAGACATAGGCCTTGGGGTGATGGATGGATGTGAGGGATGGACTAGCAGGGAAATAAGAAGGGATGTGAGCATTGAGATAAGGATAAATTACTGAATGGGATTTAATGGTGGCGGGACAGACGGGTGACTGCTAAGAAATGAATGACTGCAGAAAGCAGTGTGGGTATGAGGTAATGTAAAGAAGATAAGGTTTAGGATAATCCTATAAAAAAAGGCTGCCCGATGTACTAAGTGGGCAGTCAGGTGGTTGGCTCCCTGATTGTTCCAGCCGTCGTTTGCAAATAAAGGCTTTTAACTTCTCGAAGAATTCTCCGTGTCGCCTGTCTTAATTTCGAGGATCAAGGATCCACAACATGGTCTGGCGAATCTTCCTCGTAGCCCTGTTAACGGAATTATCCACTTTTGGAGTAAATAAGCTAAACCGTAACAAATTAGACCGGATGTGGTCTCCACTAGGCCGTTGGTTCTTGTAGGATGACCAGTGCATTCTGGCACTGAAATTCTATAGCAATAACAAATTGGAGGAACAGCATCTCATATTTCGCTTGGGCAACTTGCAGCCCAGTGGTATGAATATTGATTTCTCTCACTTCACGTAGACATGGCATCCCTCTCCCTCTATCCCTCCCCCATCCAAGTCGCACGCTTCTCATTTTCACCCTACAACCAGCTTATAATGTCCTGTTTCCTTTATCATCTTTACTTTTTTGCATAGCTTTCATTTATTGTTCTTTATCTCCCCACATCACCGTCTACATCTCTCGTATCCCTTATCCCTAACCAGTCTGAAGAAGGGTCTCGACCCGTAACGTCACCCATTCCTTCTCTCCAGAGATGCTGCCTGTCCCGCTGAGTTACTCCAGGTTTTTGTGTCTATCTAACATTAACTTACCACTTGCTTGTCGAACCTCACTGTTTGATGGAAATGAATAATGAATGGACTTCGGTGACGTGCAAAAAGATATACAGGTACCTTTTGAATATCAACATTTCCGCATATCTTACCCTAAAATATATAATCGGCATCTGTGCACTGTCTGTCTACGGGTGTGCATAATCTCCATTTCCCCTCATGGTACTCCATCTGCCACGGCATTTCCTCATTGTATTTCATCTGTCGTGATATCTTACTCATCACGTATTTTTAAGGCAACGCTAAACATGGTCACCTCGCCGAATCCATTGATTAAACCTATTAATACTTCAATAAGGGATTATTTCATTGTCACTGGTCACGAGCTGCAAAATTGAGAAGTGTCTGTATATTCCGATTCTTCGCTTTCGCATCATTAACCAAGTCACAATTCGCACGTCTCTGCCGATCCCTATTCTCTGTGTTTTCACCGAGCTCCGATTTTGAAAAGCCTTCGGAAGATTGAAAGTCTGCAGAAACCCCAAATATACAGCAGCCACTTGCAGACGCACCACGATGTGACATACAAGAATTACAAGGCAGCACATGTTTGCTATGACACTTGATCTAACCTTCCCATTTCGCGGCGATCCTATCCCTCTCTTTCTCTCGCTGTCCGAAACGTAAGGTTCACATTTGCTATTCAGAACTATCCAGGAATAATTACTGAATCTATAGAACCTCGGAGGATATATAGTATAAGAAAATAACTGCAGATGCTGGTACAAATCGAAGGTATTTATTCACAAAATGCTGCAGTAACTCAGCTGGTCAGGCAGCATCTCGGGAGAGAAGGAATGGGTGACGTTTCGGGTCGAGACCCTTCTTCAGACTGATGTCAGGGGGGCGGGACAAAGGAAGGATATAGGTGGAGACAGGAAGATAGAGGGAGATCTGGGAAGGAGGAGGGTAAGAGAGGGAGGGAGGGACAGAGGAACTATCTAAAGTTGATAATCGGAGGATAATATCCAATATATATATATTTCAAAATTCTACAAATCTGTGAATATAGATGACCAGCTGATTGGAATTCATCAATACTTGGGCGCATAAACATCTTTAATGGTGATAATTGGGAGAGATACTGCCTCACAATGCCGGAGATCCTCGTTCGATCCTAACCTTGTCCGGTGCTGCCTGTGTGTTCTCCTTGTAACCAAATGGGTTTTCTACGTGTGCTATGATTTCTTCCTACATCCCAAAGACTTGCTGGTTTGTTGGCTGCTGTAAATTGCCCTTAACGTGCAGGTATTGGGTGAGAAAGTGGGATAACATCGAACTCGTGTCAAGGGGTGGTCGAAGGTTGGCGTGGATTCGATGCTCCGAAAGGACTTTCCATATTCTCTACATTCTAAACTCTTTAGTAATATTTGGGTTTTGAAAGTATTTATTTTCTTCTATCCCCTGTGACCGTCCTTTATTCAGCGGCATATCCATAAGCCTTATTTGTCATTTTCCCAAGGCAGAGATAATGTACAGTGTATGCTTATTTGTTCTACGCGTTGGTTTTCCTCTCCCATTCTAACTGCTGCAGTATCTGTAAAGCGCTTAGATTTGACTGGCGAGGCATTTCCTTTCGACACATTCCAGGAATTCTATTTATGTAATTCTCGGTGCGTTACTTTGATATTCTACTTTCCATTGGCCATATCACTTAAAGCAGCTGTAAAAGTTAACCGGGTTTGTGACATGAGCGAAGCTGCATCAAATCAAAACATTCCATGATACACAATGTGCCATATTCTCTAGATAACATCTGCAACGTCTGCAACCTCCATGACATTGAATGTGCCTTTCAGCGCTATGACGTCAAAGTGAAACAGAACAATTCGGGCCACGCTGTATAGCTGCAAGACGCTCGCCAACAAGCTTCACTGCTTGACTCGCTGTCAAAGAGCAAACATCGTTAAATATCACCTCCTTTGTTCAGAATATTTATGTTTGCCGTGCTGCTGTGTCTCTCGATCCTGCGCATGAGTTACACGGGTTAATATATTTCTCTCTACAAAACGAAAATAACAGGGAAAATATCAATCCGCAAAAAGTGTAAGATGTACAACTTTCAAACTTCTACCCTACTGTACTCTTAGCGCAATCGCGGTGGCGCAGCGGTAGAGTTGCTGTCTTACAGTGAATGCAGCGCCGGAGGCCCGGGTTCGATCCCGACTACGGGTGCTGTCTGTCCGGAGATTGTACGTTCTCCCCGTGACGTGCGTGTGTTTTCTCCGAGATCTTCGGTTTCCTCCCACACTCCAAAGTCGTGTAGGCTAATTGGCTTGGTCAGTGTAAAAATTGTCCCTAGTGGGTGCAGTGTTAACATGCGGGGATCGCTGGTCGGCGCGGACCTGGTGGGCCGAAGGGCCTGTTTCCGCGTTGTATCTCTAAACTACTCTTACTTTTCGGTCGATTTATTTCAGTCATTTGGATTTTTATCAATCCGTTCATTGTCATTTCACATGTTTAGCGTTCGTTTTTAATACTGACAGTTACTGACAGGGCCTCCTCGTTCAGGGTGCGTCAGATTCCCGAAAAGGTAACGAAGGTGAAAGGCGAAAATGTATCCCTAAACTGTACTTTCCCAAACTTCGATCAGAAAGCACTGATGGATGTACACTGGAAGAGAGAGGGTCAAGAAGAAACTTTGGATTCCACCGCAAACAGGAGAATGACAGATTTATTGGTTCACATAGAATTAACTGCAAAAATAATTACAATATATAGGTATAATATATAGGTATAGCACGGAAATGTTTCACCCATAACAAAAAGGTAACTTCCATGTTATGGACAGTTCAACTGACCAAGAAACACCGACATGTCCCACTCTTAGTCAAAAGTAGTAACCGCTTTCGTATGTACCCGGCTTCTACTCGTGCTGATGAAGTCATTGACCCAAGACCACCGTGAACGGTCTAACTTGAAGAGTCTATTGTTAATTAGTAAGCATTTGCAACATTTACTGTTCGATAAGATATGACTCCTGAGTACAAAAACATATCCACATCAGTTCACATGCAGATCCCTACGTTAGTTAATGGACAATGTGTATGATCTGAAAGAGGAATCCAAATGGAAAATTTCATAATTGGAACTGTCACTTGGCCCGATTGGGTTCAAAAGAGCATTTCTTCGTCAGTGGGAGCTTGATATAATCCATATTGTTTGCAGAATATCCGACTAAATTTGCGTATGTTGTATCTATAAGGATTCAATTGATCCACAAATAAACTGAACAAAACCCACCAAATACAGAACTCCCGGCGACAATACCTGAATACCAGTGCACTGGAAAATATGACTGCCTCGCCACTACTCAACATTCCTGCAATGTATGGTAGATTACGATTTTACAGTTTGGTTGATGTTTCCTGTAATGATATCCATTTCTTCAGGCATGCGTTCAGGTCGACCATATGCTGTCTGTAAAATAGTGTTTCATAACATCGTCGTCAGTTCATTTCAGCTTTTGCTGTGACAGTTGTCTCTCAGTAAATACGCCACCAAAATAAATACAACATTTTAATTGATACGCATACTCGTTCAATGGCATCCAAGAATAAGACAGCCACATGGTCTTGGCCACCGATCATTTCCAACTAAATTCTGCGTTTACTTTCATCTATGATATAAATTGTCATGTTTTAAAGAAGTGTTTCAGTCGACAATCTGCGCATTTCAAGACAATGCATTCCGTTACACTGAATTGAAAATCAATCTCCTATCTCATCTCTCGAACAATGTATTGGTAAATTATCCTTGATCAGCTTGTTTTCATATTGTTTAATTCCTTTCTTCTTAAAATTTATTCAGCATTTCGTGACTAAGAAAGTATAAGATGGTTTAGCTTCTAGCCGTCTACTAATGTATAAATTATTTTTTTGGTGCTTCGTGTCGAGAATAATTGAATCTACGAGAAAGTAAACATGCTATTTGCCCGATCTTATCCATACTGGTCATCAACCAGCTCTCTGCACTTCACCATCCCCATCATCCTCACCATTTGAAGCATCAACATTAGGCATTTCCTCAAGATGGTAGCATCTATCGTCCAGGCTCCCACCCTTCAGGGACATGCCGTCTCAAACCTCTACCATACTGCAGGAAACGCAAAGGCCTAAAATCCCACGCCGCCAAGTTCAGGAACAGGCACTTTCCTACAACCATAACGTTCTTGAAGTAGCCTGCTCAATCCTAATTTTACCTCAACAATAAAACACGATGGCACATCTATGAGCTTGTTTATTTTAAATTTTGTTTTGCATTAAATTCTTGTTTTCTGCCACGTTTCGTTATTCTTTCCATTGCCCAGTAGAAGTTACGTATAACTTAAGTATAATTATGTATAAGTCATGTTGTAGTATGCTGCCTGATTCTTGGTGATGCTGATGCGAGCAAGGTTGTCATTGTACTTGTACCTTGCCATACTTGTGCAATTGACAATAAACGCGAAATCATTCCATTTAACACCATTAAATCTTTCCTTCGTTTCAAACCAGAAGTTAAGTATATGAAAAAAAGTCAATTCCATTTGGCTGGTTGAGTCCCAGTAACTCTACGGAAACTTGACATAATTCCAGAAAAAACAGTCTGTCACAGCGGCACCAGCCCATCGCCCTACGCACGTTTCTTCCAACGCCAGAAGGGCAGTATGGAAACATTACTACCTGCATGTTCCTGTCAAGGTCACACACCACCCTGACATAGGGGTATATCATTAGTCCTTCATCGTCATTGGGTCTACATTTCTGGACTGCCTCCCAAGAGCAGCGCGAGTCTAGGAAGTAGATTGCCGAGGTTCAAGGATGCGGCCATGATCTCCTCAATCACCGTTAGGAATGATCAATAAATACTGGCCTGGCCGAGGACGACTAAATCCATCCAAAATAATCGGAACAAAGACCAGAGCGAAAGAGTCAATGTTGCGGTTCTATCTATATGTTTTCGATTTCAATGGATTGGTTGTAGCGGGGGTTGACAAATTGGGAGTATAAGGATGGAGTTAAATGGGACGATAGTACAGGAAAACCCAAATTAATGGGACGGAAATGTCAAGAAGGGAGAAGAGAGTAGGGTCAGGTGAAATA